>NW_026692801.1:0-166047 GCF_021218885.2 Marmota monax | reverse complement strand
TTACTGACATACATCAAAAAAGATATTAACAATTGAAATCATGAATTAGAAAACAACATCCTATGATGCCATATTTCTCAAAAGTGTAATATAAATTCAGTGTAATTCTTATCAAAATTCCAATAGATTCTGACAGAAATTGATGACCATATTAATGAACTTTGAGTGACGCAGTAAAAAGATAAAAATAGTCAAGTAGTTCCTAAAGAAAAAGATATATGTCTGCCACATGGTTATCAAGTATTATTTTTAAAGATGCCGTGATACTGGCAGCATGATATGAGAGTTATAACAAATCAATGATGCTCTCACCATATGTGGCACAAATTTTAGAATTGAGATTATATACAAAATTCCTATAAATCCACAAGAGAAACAAAACAACCAGGTGGGTGCAGTGTCAAATGCCTGTAATCCCAGAAGCTCCAAAGGCTGAGATAGGAGGACTGAGCATTCAAAGCCAGCCTCAGCAACAGGAGGTGCTAAGCAATTCAGTGAGACCCTGTCTCTAAATAAAATACAAATTAGGTTTAGGGATATGTGGTTCAGTGACTGAGTGCCCCTGAGTTCATTTGCTGGTACCGTCCCCCACAAATACAAGCAACCAGAAGATAAATGGGTATATACTTAAAGAGGCATTTTTCAGAAGAGAGAATATGAAGGCCCAATAATTTGAAATAGATGCTTACTTTCACTAAGCTGGGAATGGCATGTATCATATAACCGTGATACCAATTCATAAACACCAGAGGTGAAACATTGAAAGCCTGACAGTAAGAATTGACAAGGAAGGTAGAATCAACTGTACCATTCACTGGTTAGACAGTCATTTGGTTCTGTTCATTAGGAAAATAATTTAGCATTATGTATTTAAATTTAAAAATATGTACATTTTGAGATCCTCCAATTTACAAGTAGACATGTATGCTTGAGAAAACTTTGGACATAGTCATCATGAGATAAGTACAAGAATAATCTTACCAATGTTGTGGGAATAAAGCAGAGGAAGGAGACCCCAATGGCTTTTAATACTACAATGAAAAAGTAATGAAATATTGTGTGATGGAATATATCAGTGCACCAGTTAACAAGAAAAATACAGATAACTCAGAAAACACTAAGAAGCAAACAATTTTTGAGTATCATGGATTAACATCCATGGTTTGGATCTAAAGATGTCACCTGAAAAGTTCATGTGTTAGGTCATGCAGACATGTTCAGAGGTGAAAAATATTGGTTTATGAGAGCTGTAACCCCATCATGAATTATTTCACTTGACAGTTTAATTATTTGAAAGGACTACTGAGTGATAATTATAAGCAAATGGGGTGTTGCTTGAGGAAAGAGGTCACTGGGAGCATGCCATTGGAGACTACATCTTGTCTCTGGTTCTTTTCTCCTTCTCTGCCATGAGTTCTCCTCTGTCACACTCTTCACCATCTCCTCAGGTCCAGAGCAAAGGAATCAGCTAACCAGGGACTAAGACCTCTGAAACCATGAGCCCCAAACAAACCTTTCCTCCTGTAAAAGTTATTCTTGTCAGGTATTTTGTTCATAGCAATAAAAAGCTAACAGAGAAATACATTGATATGATACCACTTACATAAATGTCAAAACCAAGAACTTTTAAAAGGAAATTTTAAAGAATTCACATATATGTAATGAAATTCTAAAATAACAAAGAAAGTGGCAAAATGTGAAAATGAAATTTAGAGTAGTGAAGTCTCCTGGGAGGAACAAGAGAGGCTGTGGTTAGAGCAAGGACACTTGGGACTGTATCAATATCAGAAATTTCTGTGTTAAAAATAGTTGATGGGCATACAAATATTTATTTTTAATTCTCTGTGTCACACAAAATGTTATATAGTTATTTTTATTATATCAAATAAAGTTGTAAATTCAATAAGCATCTTGAATAAGTTATTTTAAAAGTTAAAAAGGAGAAAAGCAATATTATAAATTTCTAGACAGAATAAACATCTGCACTCATAATAAACATAAAAAACATAAAATTTTTGCCATGAATAAATAAATAAAATCTGATTGACATCATACTTAGTATCTAATGGAATGGTAGAGGTTAATGCCTATATCCCAATTGGACAGTAAAAACCTAGATTTAACAAAGCATCATACCTCTGAGGGTACAATAAAAACTGTTTTTAAAATGTAAGCATTTTACCAATAATGACCCTCTGATAATGAAATATTATTAAATGACTTCTTGGAAATTATGAGATAACCACCAACAACAGAAAATTATAAAATATAAGAAAGAATAAAAAAGGAAGCCAGTACAACAGACAGGTTAATTGTAACAATTATCAACCAAGCACAAAGCTCCACCGAACATGAGCCTACCTCTGACTTGGTCATGCTTTAACACTGGTAATCTTTGTTTAGCCTCTCTTTGTGACTTGTTACTTTTAATTTTGTTTCCTTACCCTTGAATGAAGCAAACTTTCCTAAGATCTGAGCATTTATCTTTAAAATACATAGGCTCATGGATTCTCAATTTTTAAAATACTAAATATTTTAAAATTTAAAAATTAAATATCCAAAAATTTAAAAATCTTAGTTTTTTATTTTAAAAGATCTAAGATTGTTTTTTAACCTCTGATTAATAAACATTAATGAGAATTTACCAATTTTTCCAATTGTTCCTATGTAAGTATAATCTGTTAGAACAATTTCTGAGTTGCAGTCATCAGAGAGATCATCTGATACAAGTTCATGGCAGAAAAAGTGGCATTTAGACATTGATCTATAATTTTGATCAGACTTTGCGTACAGAGACCAAAATTTCCAAAGTTGATCTTCCTTCCATGGTTCTGTTAAGTGATTCTCCTTTACTTCCTGTTCTCTTGGAATAATCACAAATAATCCATGTCTGGGTACTGAATTTTATTTCAGGTCAGTTATCTTCTTTTTTCATAGGTTCTACTAAGTGGCTTGAAAGTTTGTGAATGCACAACTTTTATTCTTATTTAGGGAAGAGTTAGACCCCCTTTAAGTCTGTGACATACATTTAAGTCTATGTATTTTTCACTACAGATTCTGCAGAAGAATCTTTTATTGATGATTTATTGATGGTTACTCAAATTAAACACATATATATGTTTATACACACATACAAATGTGTGCATATTTGTGTGTGTGTGCACATGCTACGCACTGTATAAATCCTGAAAGACAAAGAGCATAAACAAATAACAAACCCAAACCCTTAACTCAGAGATGCTACGGCTAAGCATGCACATTACCTTCAATATTTGCTACCTCCATATCATGTGAGAAGAAGAAAACCGTGTTGATCAAATTTCATACATTGTAATCTCTCCCCTTGCCCAGATTTAGTATACACAAGTGAACTACTGACATAGTTTTGACTATTGTTCCCGAGCACAAGATCACAAAAAGTTTTAAAAGGTAAAGAAATTCATATGGGAATCAAAATGTGATTGATCAGCTAGAACCTCATAGGGCAAAGATCTTTTTTATGGTACATAGATGACTTTCCTGAGATGAGGAGAGGCTCTGCAGGCAGAATTAGAATTAACAAGGGACTTGGTTTCTCCACATATTTCCAAGTTTTATTTGAGAGTTTGAGGCCCTTTCTAGAACCAAGTAAGAACCTCAAATCCAACTTACCTCACACTGGCTTTGGCACTAAATGGTAGGTAAGGTTCAGTAAGTTTATTGTGCAAAATTTCTTTGGAAAAGTTAAATATCAATAAATGAAAATCTAAATTACTTTCCCAAATATTTTTCCTCTTTCTGATGAAATGCCTGTTTAGGACTATAATAGCCAAGAAAAGAATCAAATTATTTTGGAAACAGTGAAGTTTCACCAATGCCCAGTTTATATAAAATCTGAACAACATAAAATTATGAGAAAGAGCATAAAGACATTGACTTATAATTTTGATCAGGGAATGTGTCATTGGTACTGAATTATACTGTAGGAAAGAATCTGCATTTTTTAAAGTTTCTGCTTTATATATTACTGCATTGCATAAGAATAACGTTGCTGCTTTGTAACTATAGGGGTGCTGAGGGTGAAGAAGTTCTATTTTAAGAGGACTCAATATTTAGCTGTTATAGGAGGAGGCTGGAGGGTTAAGTTGACACAAAGTTCTGGGAAGGTGGGAATGGGAGGATACTACCAAATTTAAATTTGAAGCAAAAAGAAGAAAACTTCTCTTCTACCTTTACCATGTTCTCTATCTACATTTTCCCCAGAAAAATTGTCATCAATATCAACTAAAGCTGATTATTTGTATTCCATTATCTAGTTGCCCATTCATTCAATGCTTATGGGTCAGAATCCTATAGAAGAGGAAGGGTTAGTAGTAGAATACATTAGTTCCAAAAATATACATTAAAAAAAAGTCTTTCTCCACTCTCTGACATCAGTATTACTGCTGATTCTCCCCACAAAGAAATCCGCTCTACCAAGCCCAAGGACTCTCTGCTGGTTATATCTGCCATATCTCCCTGCTGTGTTCCAATTTAAAGATGAGAACTGTGACATGAGTCGTAGTTTCTCATGGTGCTCCCCCAAGAAGACAGCTCCTCAAATTCTTTTTTTTTTTTTTTTTTTGTGATCAGGAGATCTTAACCACTGAGCCACATCCGAGGACCATTTATTTATTTATTTATGTATTTTGGGGCAAATGTCCCACTAAGTTGCTTAGGACCTTGCTTAGTCATTGAGGTTGCCCCTTGAAACTGCAATCTTCTTGCCTCAGCCTCTTGAGCCCCTGGGATTACAGGCATATGTCACCATACCAGACCTCAAATTCATTTTTTTGAAGCTGGGTTACTCATTTGACACTGACACTAATTTAAAATTTTTAAACGATACATTTTGGGTTTTACTTCTTGACTTGGTGATGTTAGCAGAATTGTTTTTCCGTGCTAATACTGGGGGAAAGGGAAAAGAAGGGCAGAATGTGTCTGCAATTACTTTTTATCCCGACACGTGCGCAGGGATGTCTCATACTCCCATTGCTGGAATTGCCTGTATACTTTATCCCTACATGAAGCCTTATAGAATATAAAATTCTGGTAAAGCATAAAATTCCTGCTTCCTCTAATCCAAGTGTTTCCCTCAAATGTGGCCTATTGTTTAGTATGACCAAGAGCCAGAACATCCATTCTCTTCAGGTAAAATTTTTTATTTGCACTGTTCAGTTTAGCCATTTATAGGATTTCAATAGGAAAACATGACTACATTTCTCAAGTGTAAATTTTATAATATTTTAATGCAGCTGAATCTTAGTCCATTAAGTATTTACCTTTAGAGATGTATTAAGAAAGTTTAATTTTATCTTTGCCAGGAAATATTTTATAATGCACACACATAGTCAAAAGGAACTTAGGTTGACAAATTTAGAGCTCGCTCTCAGAATTCTAGGAAAGAAATTTAGCTGGACTCAATGAGACTCTGGACCAGGAAATTGAATGCTGGGAACATAGGCCGTGCATTAATCTGGAGAGCTACACAAACATTTACCACCAGTTTTTCACTCTCCTCTTTGGAGTAGATGGGTTTGGTTCTGTTTCTGAGGGAATGCTGAGATGGCAGCGCTTCCCTAAATTGGTTTTAAATGGTTTCTCTGTACAAGTGATCAACATATGAGTCTCTTAATTCACATATAGTTCCTGGGAAATAGAATTAGATTCCTATGAGTCAATCGATCATTAGATCATGATGAAGTGTGTGTGGATAAATGCACACATGTACAGATTAGAATAATATGGATTTTACTATCCTTTCATGATTAATTATAAAAATAGACTATTTTAGGATTATTATCACATTTATTAAAATATTATAGAGCAATGAAAAATAATTGGCAGAAAGAATATTGGTAATTTCAATGTACTATCCTGTGCTTGACATTATTAATATTTTATACCTTCTATCTTATTATTTCATAATTTAACATGTATAACATTAATTCTACTTGGAATTTGTTGTGGTGAAAAGAACCTAGGCAAAATTTTTAATTATACAATTGCTAAAATCAATCAGTCATGTAATAAAATAGATGAATAATATTATCAATAATACCAAAACAAAATGACAATGAAAATAACACATAATATATATGTACTGCTTTCTCAGAGCCAGTCTCTAAATATATTATGTACATCCTTTAATTTAATATTTATATTTACCCAATGAATACATTTTATTTATGATTATTCAACTTGATGAATGATGATCCGAAATTTCATCTAAAGTTTTTCTGTATTTAATCAGAGCTCAGATGTTTAAAAACTCTGTCATATTCAAAACTTTATATTTTCTACTATTATTTATTCTGCTTTCAGAAACAAATACAAACTTTATCATTTACACATGATAAACAATATAAAATCCTATTATTTTTCATTAAATATTAATTTGGGGGGACTTTTCAATAAACCATCAACAGGAAGAATACATTTAAAATAGTTGGTTAGTTAGAGTAATATGTTTCAGGAAGAACTAAAATGATATGAATTCATTATCTGGACAAAAACCAAAGAAACCTGCAAAACTATTTGTCTAAATTATATGTTTTATGTAATACTTTACTTATTATGAAGAGAATTTATCTAAAACTATGCATTGAAGTTTTAGACCAGAGGCAATAAAAAATGTCTTCTACAAAGCTATAGAAGTGATACCAAAGCAGAAAATATTTATAAGCCTTCACAAATTTCAAAAGCAATTTAAAAAACAGATCTCTACAGGAAGCATTGAAACAACCTGAAAAATAGGAATTCTGGTATTCATTTGTTAGCTGGTACTATGAAATGCATAATGACATATCTCTAAGGAATTACAATATGTATCCTGGAAACTTGTGAATAGTGTTACAGTGTTTCCAAAGCCATGAAGAATAGTTCAGCTGCTAGTGAACCAGAAAATAATAGAGAACCAGGTGAGTTAGTCATAGAGGTATCATATAGGATTGAAATCATAGAAATAAGACCATCAGATAATGATCAATAATGTCCTCTAACTCTTCTTACATAAGTATCTCTTTGGTATACATGAATTTATATATTGGAAGTTAATACCACAATATCCACACATGCATACCCTCACATACAAATAACTGGATGGATTTAAAGTATTTCTTCTCACACATGTGCACCAGAAAAACAGTATGCATGTTGTTTTTTTTTTCCATTTATGTATATTGTGCATTGGAAAGATGTTTGGATTTTTCTTTTGTTTTGATTGAACTTTCTGTACAACTTTGATAATGTAGGCTTGCCAAGTACAAGAAAAAAAGAAATAGTTAAACTTCATCAAAAAATGTTTCACGCCTAACATGGACACATAGGTGTGATGGTTAAGTAACATCCTTGAACTTTGGTACTTCAGGTTGGGGAATTTAAACTATTTTTGTTTGAAAAGTTACAGTCTTTCTGTTATAATACTTGAAACCTGATGAAACCACATGAGTGACAAAAAGAGGTCTAAGTGAAGCTAACCAATTTTAAAAATGGGGTGAGGAAGGATGGCTAAGAAGACAAAACACCATGAGTACTGTTCTAAGAAAAACTCAATTTCACAGGAGAGATCCAAAACCCAAAGCCAGTGCCCTTCAGGATTACATAGGAAGGCTTCCTAGTTTCTTCATCACATATACGTAAAAGTTTTCCTCCAGAGAAAGAGGTATTTGCCTAAAGTTTATAGACATCCCAAACTTATATGCAGGTTTTGTAACTATTTACATTATAGTTTTTCCCACAAAGTTGGTCCTCTGTTAAGAGTAATAGTCAAAGAAATATAAGAAAGCAATTACTCAAATTCTCTCACAATGTATGTATTTGTCAAATCATGAAGCAACAACTTGCCAAAACCTGAATTATTTACTTTAAAAAATGTTGATAAAGAATTGCTCTAAAGGATGGGAATGTATGTACCCTTGGTCTTCTATAAATAATTTTCTTTCTTTCTTTTTTCTTTATTATTTTTTTTGCCATGCTTCTTCAGGTCATTTTGTTTTCTATTGGATCATAATTCACTAGTAAATACACCAGGTGGTTGAATCCTAGTATTTTCAACATCATTAAATATGGCCTCTGAAGAGACTTAATATTTTCTAAGGAAGCCCCAGCTTTCATGTCAAGCTACTAAAACTTGATATTTACCATATGATAATTTTCCATTGTTTCTCTTTGTTAAATGATTTTAAAAGAACTTCTGCCCTCATCTTAAGGTACATCCTAATCCATAATAAAATAAAATTGCCTGTGAAAAAAGGTTATAATATATCCTAAATAAAGTACATTTTGGACAAGTGTCAGGTGGGAATATTTAGTGAATGACTCATTTTCTTGTCAAGCTGAAAAATTTGGGGAAAAATTAACCTAAATCTTTAGGTACCAAATCTGTTAAAAGAGTTAATTTTAAAGTTCCCCCCAAAATTATATAGGCTAATACTTTTACATTTATTCAGTTGTTGCTTGTAAGAAGAAATAATTGCCATAGTCATCACATTTTTAATGGTCAGGAGTAAAAGTGTTTCAAGGTATGTAAAGAAAGGATAAATGAATAAGAAATCAGGGTGCTGAAGCTTAGCTGAGAGGTAAAGGAAGTTAAATTAAAAATATATGTGAATACTGAAAATGAATTTTTGTTGGGAAAAAGATAAGGTTGTTACTTTATTCACAGCAAGATCAAGACTCTAATAATACATTTGAAAATATGAAGATGCATATACACTAATAGAATTCTTAAGAAAAAATTTATATGAATCATCTCTGAACTATTTTTCTTACATGTTTCTTGGTACTTCTTCTTAGGTATGCCAAGTGATACAATCATTGTACCTTTCATAGCATCTCATTTCTTGTATTTGAGTAGTTTGATAAAATATATGTCTTCCTTAAATCCTGTTATAAACTTGGCCTAAGATTCTTCTACACGTTTAGTTTTATATTTTTGTATTACCTCCCCAATACCAGTATCTTTTATGCTCTAAAGACAAGATTGAAAGATGGACAATAACCTCTACATCTGGTTCCCAGTCCAAGCTTTGATACTGATAGAGATTGAGTTATTTGGATATCTGATAGATAATTTAGATAGATAGATATAGGTATGCAAATGGATATCAATTTGATCAATTTTGAATTCCACAATTATGTATCTTTATTGATACATGTTGTACTAGAACTTGTTGCGTGAGAGTACAAACTTCAGCATCTTATTTGACTCTTGTTTTGTTATATTCTAGGAATATCATGAAGATGCATTGGACATTGCACCACACTGGAGGAGCACAACATTCCATTCAAATAGTGATGTTCTATTGTGGAAGTTGCCTCTCAGCTCCAATTTTCAGTTGAACACATTGAATACCTGGTGGGAATACCAGTGAAAAGCATCTGCTATCCATTGCTATGTGTGTCTATGTCTGCATGTGCTATAACCTTGTGTGCGGTTTTTATTTTGGCAAACTACTAAGTAATCTTAGTTAAAAATCATCTATTTTTCCTATGGCTCTACCTTGCCTTTGCCTTCAGTTTTCACTCCTCATGTTTAGGGTATCCCTTACCATAAAATTTCCTTGTCAGAGTAGGAGGTTCTATAATCATGAAGTCTGTCTGGTCAGGCGAAGTACACTTCACAGTCAGTCTTTGCTCAAAGTTTTCAGTTATGTCTATGACATTATAGGACATTATTCCCTAAGGTTGAAAATGATTTTTTTTCATTTTCTGTTTGCCTGCTCTTAAAAGTGGTTTGCCTTTTAGGTGGATTTGAAATTTTTCTCCTCCTCTAAGTTGTTGTTCTGTGCAATTCCCCCTTTATGAGGTTTATTTCTACTTGGATGCTCTAAAGATTAATATTCAAGTCCATAACTTACTTTATGTTACAATGTCAAAATCTCTCTTGACACTTTGAAATTTAACTAATACATTTTGTGAACATGTAAAGTTCTTTTAAGTTAATACAAAACCATCATGAGGCAATGCAATTTTGTCAAGAAAATTAAAGCATGCGTCAACCAATCAGTCTCGGGCCACATCATCATCCATTAATGGATCACTTTTGAGTTTTATTATTCTTCTAAGAATTCAAACAATTTACAATCTAGCCCTACTTTATTGTTCAGTCTTTCCATTTATCCTTCATGTTTCTTCTTTAATCCCACAAAATATGTAAATATTCCTTTACTGAAACAGTTTTATTGAGGTGTAATTGACATTTTAAAAACTGCATGCTGCATGCATTTAATGAATATTATTTGATGAGTTTGGTGTATGAATACACCCTGAAGCCATCACCGTAATGAAAGTAATAGACATACCCATCATCTCCAAAGTCTTTTTTGTGTCTCTTGTTTGTTGTTTTATTTTGCAGTAGGTACACCTATTAGGACATCTATCCTCCTAACAATTTTTTTTTGTCCTGAGAATTGAATCCAGGGGTACTCAATCATTGAGCCACATCCCCATCCCTTCTTATTTTTTTTATTTTGAGACAGAGTCCTAGTAAGTTGCTTAGGGCCTCACTAAATGGCTGAGGCTGTCTTTGAACTTGTGATCCTCCTGCCTGAGCCTCCTGAGCCTCCTGAGCCTCTGGAATTACAGGTTTGTGCTACCATGCCTGGCTCAATTTTATTTTGCTAAATCTGTCAATCATTTTTGTATTCCCCTGTGTTCTAATTTCAACATCTTGCTTCACAAAAAGTTTCTAAGTGCTCTCCCATAATCTGTTCCCTAGTCTTAAAATGGGCTCTTACCCTAGAAAAATATGTAGAGGTGTTTATTTTCATAAGCAAGAGTCAGGGAAGGTGTTTAAAACATTTTAATTTTTCTGAGAACCAGAATTTAAATTCTCTATAAATTTCTCTAATTAGGCTGGCTTCTTTGCAATATGAGCAGTGAAGCTGCATGGGGTCCAGGACTCAAATACCCCACAGCTGGGGTTTAACATTCTGTAGTAATTACTGAGAACTTTTGTTTTGTGGGCTGGAAATGGGTAGGATCAGATGTAAGAGAGTTTCCTTCTGAATCTGGAGAACAGGTATGGGGGTGACAACCATCCCTGACTTAAGTGGGCAGATCCATGATGCCTTCAAAGAGGATTTGGTCGGGCCTCTTGCTTAATTAACCACCCATATACTGAGCTTATTCCTACATAGAATTTGCAATCCCTGGTGACTTCCTGGCTGCTAAGGTTTGGTGTGGTAAGTTTTGGGGAAAGGGAGACTGACTTTCTGTCATTAGTTAGAGTTTTTCATCCCATTTTTCAGTGGACACCTCAAATTTTGTAGCTGACTGTGCTTCCAAGAATCTCCTGGCAAAGATCATTTCTATTCCAATTTTGTAAGTTAATAGTTTTTGCTTTTCCCAGACACTAATGTAGTTTAAAACTTCAAATAAAACAATAACAACACAAAAGGTAAAAGACACTCTGCAGCCAATGAATATATTTATTTTTCTCTTGGATGGATTCAAGAAATATTGTTATTGAGTTAAATTGAATTCATTCACTTGTATAGGCAAGATTTATATGTATCTGAATAATTAGATAAAGCACATGTATATGTAATATGAGAAAAAAAGAAGTTCTGGATTTCAAAATTGTAAAGGGCCATTTCAATATATTGTGGTATATGGAACATGTGTCTAGATTCTGGACCCCATAGCTTCTAGTGGCGTATTTCTGCAATATTATTTGTTTCCCAAAACGACACACCCTGTAACTTTTTTTTTATTTTTATTTTATTTAAACTAAAAATACCCCTGAAAACAAAATAGATGCTCAATAAATCTTAATACCCTCTCTCTCTAAAGCAATTATCTTCTAATATTAACTCAGAAAAACACATTAAGCTGCTAATTGGCTCCTAAAATATTTCCCATAGGACATGGCCTGGAATCAGAACACTGACACAAAAATAACATTCATTTTCACAATTGAGAAATTTAGAGTTTCCAAAAGGATCTAAAAAAACAGTAGATGAAGACTTTGAAGGAGGTTGGGGAAAAACAAAATGGAAAACAATTAGGAGAATCAGGTAATCATCATAAGGGTGGAATGAATTGTCATGTTACAAGTAAGAATGGCAGAAAGACTTTAAGAACATGGATGAAGTCTTTGGTATATAAAATGGCATGCAATAGTCCTTGATAAACTATTCCCCAGTTCTTAGGTAAATAATAACTTGCCACAGCTCTGCTGAGTGACAGATGTGGGTAGTCACTGAAGTGTTCCATGGTAGAGACAAAAGACAACAAGGAACACAGCAGAGCTCATCTACTGGATCGATTCATCAGGAGTAGAAACTCAGTCTGAATTTGTAAACCACCTTTACTTCTTTGCTAAAGAAAATGGAGTAATAATAAACTATCACTAAAAAATATTAGCAAACACAGTGCTAAATATGTAACAGACATGATTACGTATGACATAAAAACAACTCAGATTTTATTATCAACATGCAAGAGAGTATCCTGGGGCACAGAGGTGATTTGCCTGCTATCACATAGATTGTGAGTGGCACAGCCAGGATCTGAATCATGATGCTTCATCTCCAGAGCATAAGCTCCTGAGTTCCATGTCATCTGATCTCTCTGAACTGATTCTTAGTTCCCTAAAATAAGTGGATGCAATTTCAATCTTATCTCTATTTTCTACAGATAATATCTACATTATACTAATGGGAATCCCCCCTTTTTTTCCTCAGTCAACAGTGGAAAATAAGTAGCCAGAAGAATGAAACCATCACAGTGCATTTTTTTCACAATATATAAAGAGTTAAACCAACACTTTTTTAAAATTTTCTCCCAACTGCTTGGAATAGTGTAGTACATTTCTCATTCCAAGGCAGCAGTAAAGTAGTAGACATTTAGTTTATACTACACCTATTTTATCTGTATTTTAGCCTGAGATTTTTATTTTTTGAGGTGATATGGGAGTGACATTATTGATATAGGATTGCTCAATACAAAATATTTTTAAATTAGATAATTGCTTAAGCTGCTACAGCAACCTAGATCCCATACATTTTTTCATGCTATGTTGTCTTAAAAAGGGTAAAAAATATCTAGATTAGACTTTTCAATTCCTATCATATCACCAAGCCTGCTGCTGAGGATTGACTGACTACCTGTACAACACACCTTGTGTTGACACGTGATTATTTGATAGATAGCATTACAAAAAGCAGAAAAAAACAGACAGAGATGGCAAATGGTGTTTCACAGTGGAATTTAAGTTTATTCTCAGTGACTTTGGCAATTGAAATAACAGAAAGCTATTATCTCTGCTGAATTGTTTGTTCAAGTATTCATTCTATTTACTCTGGTGCTGAGGGGTTGGTGAGTGTTCCTAGCTATAATAGGCCAAGACAAAGTTGTACAAGATGTAGAAAACTAGAAAATGCATGAACTAATTGTGTCTGTGTCTGGGAAGAAAGAAGGAAGCAATAGATTTTCCTACTAGTTTATGCTAAAAACAGCTAAAATTTATTAAATATCTATTACAAATGAGTTGTGCCATGCTGCTTGCCCTGATCTCATTATCTGAGTGAAAAGCTTGTCTGCCACTTCCAGGCAAAATATCACGAGGCACTGCCTGAAGTCACTTTCTCTGCCTCTGACACCCTGTCTGGCAAGGATCAGCTAGGATCAGATGAGGAGGATGATAGAGAAGCCAACCCAAAGTGAGGCTTCAATTAGTCTGTGTACCTTCAAGCCTAGAATGAGCTTAATCTCTTTCTAATCATGTCCCCCCCAAATCCCTGACGACACTGGACATGTAGCTGAACAAGATTAATGTCAGAGAGATGCTGAATTGGCTATTATATTAGCACACACAGCTTATCTATGGTGATATGTGTGTGTTCAACTCTGAGTGCAAATTTAAATAGCCAAATAAGTTACCTAAATACCAAATAAGTCAGAGAGTTTACGTTTATATGTGGTGACACACCACATGCACACAGGAGTTCTATAGAGCCAGGAGTTCTGTCATGTGGGAAAATAAGGTGGCATATCCAGGAACAGCTGAATATGTACCATATTCTGAAGCCCCAGCACAGTTTATCACCATGTCCATCAGCCCAGAAGGTTCTGTTCTCCATGGGAAATGTGATCCCCTGTGTGTGAGGGAGGAGGAAGGTACCATCCTCCTACCCCTTCCTGCTTGAGGTATTCACTGAATACTTGTACCTTTGATTACTTTGATTGCTGGGTAGAGCTGGAAACTCTGAAATCCAGGTCAATTCTTTGTGTCTCTGAGAGCATAAATATAATGTGGATGCCTGTCACCATAACACTTGCCCATGTTTTGCACTCAGGGTAGGGGACACCCTGCAGAACACATCAAATGGGACTCAGGGTGACAAAGGTGCTATATGATCAAACTTTGGGCCCTCTCTTGCAAATGTCCACTCACTTGTGTACATAATGACATGGGAGAGGACACAGGAAGCTGTTCAGAGGTGGCCCCTCCATTGGCACACTGGGACAATAATGGCAGGGAAATTCACTTTCTGCACCCTGCTCTTGTGCACACTGTCAGTGTTGTGTGTCTTCCTGCCCATATGTGCCAATACAAGCACATTTTGTGAAATGACCTTGGAGAGTTGAGAAGGCTTGGTGGGTAAGAACTGCAGCTAATTGGTGAGGGTATTGCTGCCTGTGCATCCACAAATATGTTAATCAACCTTTCTGTGCCAGTTTTATTAGCTTGAAAATGGAATAGGGAAAGGGCCTCCCCAGGGCATGATGAGAAGGTGATGATATGGTTCATGCAAAACTCTTACCAAGACACCTGCCACATGTGTACTCAACAGGCATTATCTGTTGTTGTTACCTGTCTCAGTAATAATAGTAATATAATACAATTTCCAGGACAAAGCGGGAAGATCCATTAGAAAAATTGAAATCTAGCACCATGAAGAGCCAATCCATGTTTTGCTTTCATAGGCACAAGAATGGATTAAGGGCAAATAAAATGGGAATGATCCTGGGGGAAAATTAGAGCTCATCATTTTAGAGATTAAAGTCAGAAAACAACAATCACCTGCAAGTACCTAGTACCATGCAAAAGAGATCAAACTGAGTGAGCTGCATCTCCAGTTAAAACACAAAGCTAGGGCATGACAGCATTGAAGAGAACAGAAAACATGGTTTATCCCAGGAAAGCACTACCCAACCCTTAACCAGTGGCTAAGGGGGATGTCAGGAATCTCCAGTAGGGAATAGGGGTGCAGACATGGTTCTAGCTGCCAGGAAACTAGTGGTGAACTTGTGCAACTACAATAGAAAGAAAACTGACCCCATTGTGGAGGGTGTTTCATGCAACCTCCCAGTGCAGCAGGGGCTGGGCCCTCTGTGGAAGATACAGAAACACAAGCTGAGTGCAGAGAACCTACAGCAGATGTGCCTGGTCTATTGGGAGGGTGAGAGTACATGGGAAGGATTTTCTGGAAGAGTGTGTTCATTACTCACAGGAGGTGGCATTAGCACGAGATCAGTGAAGATGGGTGCCCTGGGCATGATGGATGAAGTCCATCATAAAAGTGTGTACTTTGGGAAAGTGGATCCTTGAACAGAGCTGGCCCTTTGCACCCACATTCAAACAGTTATCTAAAGCAGGTCATTTTAGGACAACTGCCAGAGATTTCATTCACCCCAAATCCAGCTGGTGGTCTGCACTTTTTGTGGAGGCCCAGGAACCAGGGAACAATATCTTTTTGGCATTTCCAGGATGGGAGTTCTTCACCGCAAACCCCACTCTACTTCATGCAGGGTAGGGAAGGAGGAGGGAGTTGCCATTTTCCACTGAATAACAGGAAAAGTGCAAAAGGTCAGGAATCTTAATGTGAGTGTAAATGAAGGCCTAGAGGTGGAAGGCTCAGATAATGAGGTTCTAGGAGTCCAAGGAGTAAAGAAAATATGTACGAGGGGATTCAATTACATCAAGAGGCTTTCTGACAGAGAAATTGAATATAAATGCTGGGAATGACCAAGATGAGAGGCAATCCTTTTGGAAACAGTAACACATCGAGCAGGTGGTCAAAATAACTGAGTGTATCAGGCCAGGCTTGCTACATAACGGTGCGCAGGTAGCATGTGTTACACTGAGGCCTCCAGATGCTGTGGTCAAATGTTCTAGCAAACTATAATTTTTGGTGGAGCCCTATTTTTCATAACTCACACAAAGTATCTGCTATAGTTTAAAAGTCCTCCAAAGACCCATGTGCCTAAGACTTGGTTATCAGCCTCTGGTGCTACTGGGAGTTAGTGGAACATATAGGAGCTGGAGCCTAATATAAGGAAGTTATATTACCAGTGACATGCCCTCAGATGGAATATTTTGAGTCCAGTCCTATCTCTTTTTTTGCTTCCTGGCTGCCATGATATGAGCAGCCTCTTTGGCCATGGGGTCTCACCATGATGTGTTGTTTTGGCTCAGGCACAAAGCAACAGGGCCAACAGACCAGGAACTGAAACTCTGAAGCCATATAAATCCTCACTCCTTTAAGCTGATTTTTCTCAGTTGTTTTTGAAAACAATGGAAATCTGACACCTATGAGAATTGGGGTGGAAGATAGAATGGACCAAGAAATGCAGGACCTTAGCAGACGTGCTGCTTCTCCAGAATGAGGGAGTGGCTGCAGTCTATCATGAAAAAGCCATCAACTAGGTGTGAAAATAACCACTAGCCTGCCCAAGGCTTGCTCTATTTCCAGGGCTATGCTAGGACTTCACAGAGTATCCTATTTAATTAGAATTATAACAATTAGAAATAAATGGGTTCTTACCAAGGAAACTTCCTATAGCAAAATTCATAAACACAATTGGAAAAATAGCACATCTGGCTCAAATGAAAAGCACAAGAAAGGCAGCAATGCTTCAGCCATGGAAAAGTACAGGCTGTCTACATGGAAGAAGTGGTAGACCATCCTACCTGTCCTCGGCATCCTAAGGGCTGCTGCCTCATTGGGTAATGAAGGATGTGCATGCCCCTCCATTTTTCACTATTCATCTCTTCCTCTCCACTAAGGCTGATCATGATGCACCATGATTGTCATAACCTAAATTTAGGTGAGTCTTCTGTTTTCTTGGAACTCATAGAGGTCTGGTGTATACCATGTCAGACAGCATGGTTTTGTGTAAGGCCAAAGGCTAATATTCCAAGACCTGTCACTTCCTCTCTATAGAACTTTGGGCAAATAACCAGCTCTCTTGGGACCTCAGATGCTTCATTACCAAATTAAGCCCAGTAGCCCTGTCTTACAGATGGTAGAACAAGATCTGAATAAGTAGGGTAACTTACACAAGGCCATACAACAGATGAGCTAAAGAATCGGAACAATGTCTGTGGACATTGAGCCAAGGCTCATTGAGCACATAAGAGGTCAGCATCAGGTCCTCAGGTCTCCTGTTCCAAGCTCCCTGCATCTCTGTCAGTTGTCAACTTTAAAGAATACACACAAGACCATGTACAAAAACTGAAAATCTTAATATCTCTGTATAACCTGAATATTGCCCAACTTGGCCTAATGCTTTAGTTGTTTATTTTTAGCATTAATAATAAGCATATGAGTCATTTGTAAACAAATAACTTATTTTCCATATTACCAACCAAATCTAAATAAATTATAGGACTAAGAAGTGTTCTAATAATTAGTAATTAATAAATTTTTACATAGGTATTCAAGGTTCCTATTGAATTAAAAGAGGAATCCTTCCAACAGTGGGACTATCTTGATTAAAGATCTTTAAAATTGGGCAAAACCCATAAATGTTCAAGACATATTAAGTAATGGAACTAAAAATATGTGCCTTCTATCAGTACACAATGAGTTATTGTTTTCAACCAAATTTATATCAGGAGAACCAACTGAGAAATATGTTAACAATCACAAGCAACCATGAAGTGCAGAAGAATAAATTTAAGGCTCAAGACCAGAGTGGAGAAATTTTGGTCAGGTAGGGAGCCTTCTTTTATTTTTTTCATTTTTATATTTTACTTGTAGATGAAAACAATACCTTGATTTTATTTATTTGTTTTTTACACGACCAAATCCAGTGCTTCATACATGTCAGGCAAGTGCTTTACCACGGAGACATAGTCCCAGCCTGGGGCCCTTCTTTTTCTGTGAGCACTTTCAGAAACCAGAGGCCAGAGTAAGGTTAGGCTAGCAAGCATTGTTTCAATGAGACAGACAATTTATGAAAAAGAAGCCTCAGAACAAATATGCCCACCTACAACTCCTTTCTGATAACGAAAGTCACACTGGCACCAGGATATGAAAATTTGGGTATTGCTGTTTTGATTTTTAAAAAGTTCATTATTAAGTTAGTAAGATATATTTAACTTAGCTAAGGAGTTCATCAACATAAATATTCAGCAAGCATTCACCTATCACAACCTCCTGAAATCGTCAAACCCCAACAGGGGGCTGCAATGCTTCTTTAGCATAAAGTACTTTACATTGATCCATTGCATCTTTCTACATATCACTATCCTTCATTGGTGCTGCAATTGCAAGGGGAGTAAGTGATCATTGAACTTGCCTTCTCAAAGCCAAATTGGAAGAGTGGAGGGCCAACCACTGAAATAGGTTATCTCTGACGCTTCTTTTTGCCCTTTGGTTATCTTGTACAACATTTTATACCAAATACAGTTTCAAGATAACAAGCTATGAGGCCTCAGTTTATGCACCTACAAAATAGGGTCATTGCTCCTGGTGACAAGCAGAGTCTGACTCATCCTTTCATCCAGCATCAATTCTTTTTTTTTTAAACAATAGAAAATTTTTACTTAATTTTATGAGACATGAACAAAAACAACTAATGAGAAAACTTGAATACAACATTTTTAAACAACAACAACAACAACACCTTTTTTTAGTACTTGGAATTGAATTAAGGGGCACTGCACCACTTATCCACATTCCCATATCCATTTATATTTAATTAGAGACAGAATTTCTGAAAGTTGCTTAGAGCCTCCCTAAGTTGCTGGTTCTATCTTTGAACTTATTATTCATCTCCTCAGCCTCTTGAGCCACTGGAATTTTAGGTTTGTGTCACCATGCTTTGTTAGTTTACATATTTTATAAAAATAAAATAATGTTCACCTGCATTACTGAAAATTATTCTCACTTATTAACATAAGTGTTAGTAATCAGAAAACTTTAGGATAAAGGTCTCTATACCAGGGGCCACTCATGTAACAGGGGTGGCTTTACATACAAATAATAATTTAAATAAAATCAATTCTAAGAGAAAACAGCATCAATTCTTAATGAGTTCAGACCTCCAAGTGATCTTTAAGTATTTCCCTTCTGGTGAATCCCAGTGCCCCTGAACATTTTCTGCCCCAAATTGCAGAAGTTCTTCTGCTCCCACCTCTTGAGAATTATGACACCCCACACACACACCAGCTTTCTGTCTTGAGATACACCTGGGTCTGTAGAACCTACCTACTGTTCCAACTATGTACTAAGGAACTCACCAGGTGCTGATGCAGCAGCAGCATCAGGAACAGTCCCAGGTAGAGTTTTCAGCAGTTGGAGAAACTTTCTCAACTGCTGGTGGATTGAAAGTGGAATTACAGGCCATTATTACAGAGAGGCAGTTGTAAAGTAGAAGCGAATTATGGCTCTTAACAGAGCTGTGATTCTTGTCTTCAAATATTTTCAGAAAATAGGGAAGAAAGAACACTTTCCAACTCATTCTACAAGGCAAATATTCTCTTATAAAAAAAATCACGAGGAAACATGAAAAAAAAAAAACACAGAACACTTATTGTCCTTCTGTAAGAAAAGCAAAAAATGTTAATAACATACTGGTCATCTGAACAGAGCAACTCAGACAAGGATTACATTATATGAACAGGTGAATTTGCCCAAGAATTACAGGTAGGTTTAATATCCCAAAACCAGCCAGGAACTGAGGATGACACTCATCTGCACCACAGAGGGCACCACAGGCCTGCTGCATGCCTGTCACCTTCCCTCAGAGCAGCTAGAAAGAATGCTGCATGAAAAGGAGACAATATTTTTGATAAGAAGAAGTCTGAGACCAAGGATCAAGCTATGGAAACAGGAAAAATAAATTTCAAAAAATTCCCTGAACAACTCACAAAGAGGAGGCCTAGAGAATATCTACTCCTCAAGAAGCAAGCAGGTTATATCTTTAATGATTTTAGCGGTTTGAATATTTTTTTTTTGTCTTTTGGTAAATGCATTTTTCTAGGAATTTTCCACTTTACAGGAATTTCCTGCTGTTTTACTATAAAAGTTTTCATAAATATATTTTTCTAGAAATTTGTCTACTTCATCTGAGGGTCCTGCTCTATGGATATAAAGTTTCCCATACTGTCCCCTTGTGGACTTTTAAAATGTCTGTGAGCCAGGTGATGATGTGAGCCTTTTCATCCTCTGTCAGGCCCTTGCCCTTCTCATTCACCAAGGATCAGTTATAGGGATCTTTCCCCTGTTTACTCTTTCCCTCACAAAAACCTTTTGGCTTTGTAGACCTTCTCCACTGAGGATTGTTTTCTATTTGTTAACTTGTGTTCTTTCGGTTTCCCGACATGCCACCATGTCTGAGCTCCATTGTTCCTCTTTTTCTTACTTTTTGAGACAGGTGCTTTGCATCTGGGTTTGCTCCCTCTGTCCACTCTGTGTACACAGGCAAACCTGTATGTTTTCCCCTAACAGTGGCATTAGTTGGAGCCTACAAATTTTGATAGCCTTTTTATGTTCAGTTCAAAATAATATCTATATACTATTGGGATTCTTTATATCCTTATGCTATTTAGAAGTATATTGCTTCTAAATAGGTACAAGTAAACAGGAGAATTTTCAAAAAATGTATGATTCCTCATTGAATTACAAAAAACAAACTCTGAATGATTGATGAAAATCTATGATGAAGAATATAATCAGTTTTGAAAATGTACTTAAAATGAATGGTTTATATGCCCTGAAATATTGCATTATTCTGTAAGTGTATGTACATTGGTTAAGTCTTCTAAAGTTGGATTTATTATTTATTTATACCAAATTTGGTTCCACAAGTATGTGTCCATGTGCATGTGTGAATATGTGTACTGCTTCAGATTGACCCCAGGAGCCTATACGTGCTAGAGAAGTGTTCTACAACTGAGCTACATTCCTAGACCTGCTTTTCTATCAGACAAAATCTTCTAGGGCTGAGGTTGTGGCTCAGTGGTAGAGCAAATACAAAAGTGAGGCACTGGGTTTGATTCTCAGGACCAAATAAAAATAAAATAATGTTTAATTTTCACCTACAACCAAAAACCAAATATTTACAAAGAAAACTTCTTTGTTTTACTTGTCTGACTCTTTTTAGATTTGTTCAATTCATATACGTACAAAAATATCTGCAAAATATTTTCACATTATACTGTATTCTTCAACAAATATCAAGCTTCAATAAATTTCAAATAAGTGAAATCATTCAGCTTTCAAAGTATTTTCTTTATAACAAATGAAAAATATAAATAAATAGAAAATCAGGGCTGGGGCTGTAGCTCAGTAGTAGAGCACTTGCCTAGCATGTGTGAGGCACTTGCTTGATCCTCAGGACCACATAAAACTAAACCAATAAAATAAAGGCATTCTGCCCATCTGAAACTTTTTTATTTTAAATATGAGAAAATCACCATACCCATAAGAGGTATCTATAAATATATACATATATTCACACGTGCACACTAGGTAATTATGTGTAATAAAATAATTTTAAAAAATCTTCCAAAGAATCAAGACTTCTGTGTTCATATAGCATCTCTCCATAGTATTTGTAATTAAATTCTATTTTATGTGATATTAAGCAGTCAACCACTGGTTTTAAGTATTTGAACGGCTTAACTTTCTGCATCATTTTCTTTTCAATTTTCTGTGTACTTATGTTCTAGATTGTTTCATATAAGAAGCATGAGCTTTTATTTATTCTGATTTATGGCTTTTAATTAGAATATTTATCCTACTGCATTTAGCATAGCTCTTGTACGAAATCTGGATTTAACTATATTATCTTGTAAAATCATCCTTATTTTTCTTGCTTTATTTTGGCTTCTTTAAAATGGATTTTTTTTTTTTAGTTTTTCAATTTTCTTTTCATCAGCTTGAAAGTCAGAAACCCTGAAACCTTTGTTAAAGAATCAAGAACAGAAAGTGATATGTTTCTGATGAGCATAGAGCTGGAATAGAATGGAAGTGTGCCACTTCTGAAGCTGCCCATGAATTGGCAGCTCCAAGGAGCTCAGGCAGGGATCCTGCTCTCCCGCACCTGAGCTTCAGGTGAAGAAAGGATGGTGCATTATGATGGGAGTCACAATGGGACAACATAAAGAATAACATGGAGGGAACAGGCACCCTGAGCGGTAACCTCAGTCAATAGGTATAAAGAGAAATAAAATTAGGACAGGAAGACTGTGTAAATTCCTAATGTGTGACTCATTTCAATTAGAAAATATTGACTTAGAAAATTATTACAGATAAAAGAAGATTGTGGGGAGGAGGAGTGAAAGAAATAGTTAGTAAATTTAGCCAATCTTAACAAAACAAATGCCAAATGATATAAGGAGGCTGACTAATATTGGAATATGTAGGGGGAGCATAGGAGGAATACACAAACTCTAGATAGGATAAAAGGGTGAGAGGGGAAGGAAGTGACATGGGGTTAGAAATGATGGTGGAATATGATGAACATCATTATTCAAAGTACATGTATCAAGACACAAATTGGTGTGAACATACTTTATATACAACCAGAGATGAAAATGTGTTCTATATGTGTAATAAGAATTGTAATGCATTCTTCTGTCATTTATTTCTTAAGAAAATCAATTAAAAAAAAACAGAAAAAAAAAAGAAAAAGTTAAAAGGAAATGGTCTTTACTCATTAGTAGCACTAGAGGGTGCCAGAAAACTGGAATTCAGTAATAGAAAGCCCATGATTTGCATTGCAAAGAAAAGTACATGGAACAGGGTGAATTCAATACTGCACAAAATTTGTCCCTGCCGAAGGACAGCTTGGCTTTTAACCCAGTTAGTTTGCTCAAATCTTTTGAATTCTATGTGTCTGTTCTTGGGATTTTATTATTGAATTTTTAGGTTATTTTTTCTCTTTTTTAAATATATTTATTTTTTTATATGTAGTCGGACACAATACCTTTATTTCACTTATTTATATTCATGTGGTGCTGAGGATCGAACCAAGGGTCTCATTTGTGCAAGGCGTGCACTGTATCGCTTAGCCACAACCACAGCCCCAGGTTATATTTTTTCTTAAACTTCTATACAATAAGTGTCCCTGAAACACAGTATAGAAATAATAGAACTCAAGAAATACTCTGATTTACAATTAAAAATTTGGAGAAATAAAAGAGGATTTTACCTTGTTATTAAAAGGGCATATCATGTCCCCACCCCCAAAGTGACAAAAGCAGATGAACCAAAATTTTTAAAATACATCCTATAGGGGCTGGGTTGTGTCTCAGTGGTAGAGCTCTTGCCTAGCATGTGTGAGACACTGGGTTCAATTCTAAGTGCTGCATATAAGTAAATGAATAAAATAAAAGATCATGAACAGCTAAAAAAATTGAAAAAAAAAATACATCCTCGTGCTATGGTGATCAGTAAAGAGAGAAAAAGGACCTTGTACACACATACTGACCCACAAGCAAAGCACCTTCAATCAACCATTTCTGAAATGTGAAATTAACTGAAGCCATGGATGAATGAACATTGTCTATCTAAGAGAAAGTAATGTAGGTAAGAGAGTGGTATCTGTTATATCTTCGCAAGGGCTGCCCCCTGTCCTCTGCATCTCAAGACCAATAAACTGCCCTACAAAGTTATGAAAGGGTACCCCTTAGAATTAAAGGACACTACACATAACTGAAATGCACACAGAGAAATAAAAAGTAGCAGCTAAGGCATTTGCTCCCTGGGGAATATAAAACAGGATTCACACATCATGCCTATAACTCCTTTCTTCCAATGTTTATTTTAAAAGACAACTGAAGAAAGCAAGAGTTACAAAATTGTGTTTAAGGATTAAAATAACAAAGAGAAGACTTGTTTTACAAAATATCCCAAAGGAAGTGTGAGGAAATAGAGTTATATTGGAATCCAGTATTTGTACAATATTGAACTTAATATTAATCTGAATAAGATTGTTTTTAAAAACTCATAAAATTCCCTAGGACAATTACTAAGAAGATAAAATTAAAAATTCAATAAAAGAAATGAGCCTTAAATAGTATACTATAATGTACCCAATTAAAAGTAAAGAAGGCATAATTGGGGGGGGGGTTGTGACTCAGTAATAGAACACTTGCTTAGCACATGTGAGGCACTGGGTTCTATCCTCAGAACCACACAAGTAAAGGTTAAAAAAAGGAAGAAGAAGACATAAGTGGAGAAACAGAAACATCACACACATGCCATATCAAAACATGAACCAGATGTGAATTCTACCTCCTCAGTAATCATGCCAAATGGAAATGGACTAAACACTAAAATCGAAAAGTATAGATGGCCTGAGTGGATAGAAAAACAGGATCATATATCATGCTGCTATTGAAGGCATATCTTAAGATTCAAGAATACAAATAGGTGCAAAGCAATAGGGAGAAAAGAGACATGGCAAATAAGAAAAGTTGGAATGACTCCACTGACACAAAATAATAGACTTTGGAACATAACTAGTTACAAAGAAAGGGAAGGACATCTTATGGCAAGTGGTCAATTTATTAAGAATATAAGTAGGTATAAACAAACATGCAGAAAAGAGTAGAACACCATTAGGAAGGAAAAATGACAAGATTAAGGGAGCAGCCAATCATTCAGTGTTAACAGCAGAGACTTTGACATCCCACCTAAGTAAGGGAGAGAACAACCAGAAAGACCCATCGAGGAGTGGAATCCTGAACAACAGTATGTGGGCATCTACAGCCACAGTATGGACCCTGTCCAGAGCCTAGCTAGGCTGTGAAGCCCTGTGACTAGGTAACAATAATGCAGGTGCCATCACTGCACCCTTGGGGGAGGGACTACCGGTTCTGGGGTCCTCAAAGGTTTGGAGGGCACTAAGGCTTGTCCTTGTGGCAAGGAGTGTGAGCTTTCAGGGATGCTTTGTATGCTGTGCTGTTTAAAACACAAAAGTACCCAAAATGATGTTTGAAGATCTGAACAACTTCACATGGTAGTGAAGAATTAAATAGCTTATATTTTTTAAATATTTTTTTTAGCTGTAATTGGACACAGTATTTTACTTTATTTATTTTTGTGTGATGCTGAAAATCGAACTTAGGGCCTTGCATGTCTAGGTGGGACCTCTTCTGCTGAGCCACAGCCCAAGCTCAACAGCTTAGATTTTGGGGTTTGATTTTTCCTGGGGTTGTTCACCAAATCCACTAGAGGCAGGTCTACTAAGTTGTGATTTGAAGTCCATGTGAGAGCTTCTGGAATATGAAGATATTTTCTATCTTTCCTAGGTCCCATTACAATTATCTGTGTTTTATAACAAGTCATTAAGCTGCATGTGTAGTGATATGCAATTTTTTATAAGTGCTCTACCTGAAAAAAATCATGACTTTTGAAAGTGATCAACTGATTCTGATAAAGTTATCAAAATCCCAAAGAATTTGTTGGGTAACCAAAAAAGAAATAAAGTCACCTATAAAAGAAAATATTTGATTGGCCTGAGAATTTTCTTCAGAATTATGCGAAGAGTTGGCAGGATTATGCTTCAAGTCCCCTGTTAAAGATTAAGGTTGGCTTTTTCTCCTATCACATGGAGGGGCAGGTTTCTGAGATAGTGATTACCTTGCAATAGTCCATTTTCAGCCACTATTGTAAGCATTTCAGGTCTATAACCCTTTTTAGTCCACAAAACACCCTTGGGGGTGGGAACTCTGATTATTCTCATTTTGAAAATGAAAAAGGGGGCACAGAGGAGTTCAATAAATTGTGTGAGTGAAGAGGTATAGGCTAGTTCTGAACCCCAGCAGAACCACCAAAGAGCTCTTTTCCAGAGCTGCATGATCACAAACAACACATAGGACTTCAAAATGCCATTTACACACTTCCTATTGGTAAGATTACTGAAGGATGAACTTATGTTATTCAAGAAATTAACTGATAATTATAATAAGAACCTTGAAGTGAGCAGGGTTCCTCAGGTATGACTTCGATGAAAACAGATTCATGGCTTACGGGTATAGAACAGAATGAAAATGATATCAATTAAAAAGGAAAAGAAATGACATAACCGAGTACAATTAGGAAAACAGAAAATTAAAAGACATTTAATATGGTGACATCAATTAATGGTTTTATAAATAAATTTAAAAGGATTACAGTGAATCTTAAAAAAATAAACTTAGAAAAAAATGGGCATGGGGAAGAAGAATATAAAATAATTGAAAATGAACTATTTTCATGCCCCTGCATTGCAAGTAACCATCAGAAAATACCAATAGATTCAATGAAAATATTCTTTCAATTAAAGATAATTGTAAAAATCCCAAACTACAAACCTTCCATTATCAAATGGTACATAAAGCACAATTTTAAAAAATACTGATCAAATAGAAAAACGATTTTCTTAAGTAAAAGAAAATGTGAAACAGAATACAATGCAAAAGTGACATCAAATACATTGATAACATTTGCATTGTAAGTGGCTTTAACTTGCCTGTTACAGGCAAAAGGACTTGATATGGATCAGATAGTAAAATCCAGGCATTTGTTAATTACACATTCAAGAAAGATCATCTCAGGAAGGATAAAAAAAGATAACAGGACAAGCAAAGCACACCAGTCATATGGAAAAACACAGTAGGTGGAGTGAGGCAGGTCTGTCACATAAAATTACTGAAATAATACCATTAAATGAAATAAATTAGCTTCAGTTTAAAAATTAACGCCCAAAACAATTTTGAAGCTCTGAATTTCTATGCTCAAAAAAAAAAAAAAAAATCACGGTTTATCAGTTAAAACCTTTGGAATAAAAAATGAGAAAGCAAAAGAAGTTACAGTACTCCTTTCTGTATCCATTGCAGATTATATAAGTACAAAATTATTGCATAATATTAAATAACTATACACACACACATATACATATATATGAACGGTGACCCATTTATAATAGAATGTTTCATCACTTCAAACATTCTCAAGGATTCACAAAATCAGGTCATACACTCCAAAAAGAAAATCTCAACTCACAAGAGAAGAAACAATACAAATACTATGTGCTGATCATAATTTAATAAAAGTAGAAGCTAATTGCCCAAATAGAAAATAAAACTGTCACTCAAAAATTGTTTTCAACTCAATAGAAACCTAGTGTTTAAAAAAGTGCTAAAGATTAAAATAGTAGAACATCTGGCAAATAATGTATGCAGTCTATCAGAACAAATGAGAACAAGAAGAAAAAAAATGATTTCAAGGAAAATATATAGCCCCCAAAGACATACACTAGTAAAAATGTGCAGAGGATAGCACTGCCTGTCCAGTAAAAACCACTGTCCTCTTATTCATTAAGAACAGCATGGACTCCATCCCCTATAATCTTTTGGTTGGCTGTGGTGGGTAACTAAGCTGGGGAATGCCAATGGATGAGCTTGATTCCACCTCAGGGCTGTACTGCCAGCTTCTAGGTATTCCTAAAGGATTTCTGCTGGCATGGTTTATGTGACAGCAGGGCAGTTCTGGAGCCCTAAGATGGGACAGCCTGGGACTCTTATGTTGGGATGTGGCCAAACTACCCTAATTTTCTAACAAGCCAGATTATTTTTTATTTTTATTTTTTTAATTTTGAGACAATATCATGCTTAGCTGTGCAATCTGCCTTATGATCTTTCTGCCTCCATCTACTGAGTAACTGGGGTTATAGGCTTGTGCCACCTTTTTCTGCAGTGTTTTTTTTTTTCCTGCTTTTCAATTTGGGAAGTTTATATAGACACATCCTCAAGTTTCCTCAAATTTCTTTTAGTAACAGCTGGTCTACTAACATTCCCTGAAAAGACATTCTTCATTTGTTTTGTTTTTACTAATATTTGTTTTGCTTATTATTTGAGAATGTATATCATATAAATGATCTCTTCGTTCATGTTGTCTGCTTTTTCCTGTAGTGTCTTTACTGTTCAAATCACAGTTGTTTTAATATTATGGTTTTATTATTCTGACATTCTGCCTTATCTGAGTCTGATCTGACATTTCTCTGTCTCTGCCTTCTCTGCTTGCCTTTTAGTATTCATGATAATGTGGGGCATTAATTCTAGGTCAAGGATTTCAGACAGAGAGATAGTGACATGGTTAGTGACTTGGTTGTAATGTTTGGGCTAAGGAGAGGCATTTTTACTTGCAGTGATGAAGTTGTGTACTATTAGTAAACCTGTGTCCCCAAGTTTGTCTCTTACAAGAATTCCTCTGTTTTGCCTGCCCCTCATGTGTGACAGGAAGGATCAAAAGGACTGGAGTTGAGCGTTACCTTCTCCAGGTTGGTGTTTCCCTGATTAAACCCAGTAAGGTGAGGTCAGTCCAAATACTGTCTCTTGATTACAGGCCTCAAATAGAAGCAAAGAATGTTCTAGGAATATTTGAAAACAGTTGTTCTTCCTGCTCTTCAAGAAGCAAAATTTCTTCTTTTTATTTCTGTATACTTCACTCTGAGGACCTGTAGGCACCTGGAGATGATAGATAGAGAGACATTTTTTAACCCAGGGGCAATTTACCACTGATAGCTACATCCCCTGAACTTTTTGTTTTGTATTTTTATTATTTTGAATTTTATTATAATTTTAATTTATTATAATTATACATAGTATTTGGGTTCATTTTGAAAGTATAATATGTGCAAGGAATTTGATTAAAATCCACATTTCTTTTTTCCTTTTTCCTTCCCTCCTCCTTCTCCCTATTCTCCTTCCTCTCCTATATTGATCTTCCTTTTGCTCCTTTATTTATTTTTGTTTGGTATTTTCTACATGTACATACAGGTGTAATTCTTTTTGTTACATTGATATATGTATATAACATGATATTGTTAAATTCATTTCATATTTCTATCCCTTTTCCTTTTTTTCCATCCCTCTTGTTCTTCTCATCCACTGATCAACCCTAGATCTTCATGATATTTCATCCCCTCCCTCATCACCTTATTTCCCTTATTTGGCCCTAGCTTCCACATATGTGAGAAAACACTGGGCTCTTGATTTTCTGAGTCTGGCTTATTTTGTTTAGCAAGAATTTCTATATTTTCTTTCATTACCTGAAAATGCCATTATTTCATTATTCTTTAAGGTTGAGTGAAGCTTCATTGTGTGGAGATATATATCTTACATCTATAGATTTTCTTGACCCATTCGTTTGCTGATGAGCATCCAGGTGGATTCCATATTTTAGTTATTGTAAACTGTGCTGCTTTAAAAAGTGAAGTGGCTATATGTCTATACTGTGCTGATTTTAGTTTTTTTGGACAAATATCAAGGAGTGAGATAGTTGAGTCATATTGTGTTTCCATTCCTAGGTTTTTTGTGTCTGTTTTTTGTTTATTTGAGAAGTCTCCACACTGCTTTCCACAGTGGTTGTACTAAGTTTTAGTTTGTATTTTAAGACAATGTCTCACTAAGTTTCTGAGGGTCTCACTAAGTTCTGAGCCTGGCCTCAACCTTCTTGTCTCAGCCTCCCAATTCACTGGGATTACATGTGGCACCACTGCATCCAGCGTCTTATTTTCAAGTATTTTGTGTTGTTGTTCTGATACTAATTACACCCATTCCCATTTATTTTATTACTGTTTGCATGGTTTATCTTATCTCATTCTTGTACATAGTCTCTGTGATTTATACTTAAAATGTGTCCCTTGTTAACAGCATGTAGATATATTTTGCATTGTAAGTCAGTCTAGTCAGCTTTGAATTTTAGCTACAATATTAGAATTTCTCATGTCATTTTAATTATTAATATGGTTACATTTAAGTCTACCATGTTGCAATATATTTTAAATTTGTTCCATTTTTTATTTCATCTTTTCTTTTCTTATGGATTAATTTTTGATTTTTTAAAATTTTTACTCTATCTCTGGGTGGTTAGCTATTGATCATTGCTTTGTTCCTTAGGTGTTTGTTTAGAATCCAAAACATGCATCTTTAAGTTATCTCAATCTAATTCAATTTATTTTACCACTTCATTTTTCATAAAAGTACCTTACAAGAGTGAAAAGAATGTCACTCCATTCCCTATCTTGAACTTTGTGCTTTCATAATATATAAATTCATATATATATATATATATATATATATATATATATATGTATATATATATAATTTTCTTTGTTCAAGTACATCCAAATTTAATCTGATATCTTTGTTCTGCCTAAAAGAAGTTCTTTTTAATATTTAAGTGCAAGTCTGATGCATTGAATTCTCTTGGATTTTTTTCTCAAAAAATGCCTTTGACTTTCACTTTAGAAATATAGTCACAAGTTATAGAACTCCAGCTTAACAATTGTCCTCCCCACATATTGTACTCTTTTTTAACTGTATTTTTAGCAATTTGATTAGAACCTGCCTTGATGTATTTTTCACTGCTTATTCTTTTTGTATTTCTTGAGCTCCTTGGATGTGTGACTTTATAATTTTTGTCAAATTTGGAAATATTTAGCCATTATTTTTTCAGACGTTTTTCAATTTTGTTCTTTTCTACTGTCCTTGGATATGAGCTACACTTATGTTTAAGTGAAAGGAATTATACCCACAGTGCATGGCTTTTTGTTTGTTTATTTGATTTTTGGTCATGTTCCCTCTATGCTTTATTTTAAGTGGTTACATTTTAAACATGTTGCAAGTTCACTATAATTGTCTGCAACCCCTTTTAAAATTCTCACTGACTTTAGAGCCTCTTTGTGCACTTGGCCAGGACTGAGCCTATGGCACCCCCACCTCTCCTTAGAGGTCTTCAGTGTGCCCTGCACCATAGCTTCCCATGAGTTCTCTGTTGTTTTCCCCCCTCACCTTTAGGGTGGGAGTTGTGCTCCTAGTTTTTACATCCTAGGCAGAAGAAAAATTTTCACCTGGACTATTGAAAGAGCCCCTCAATTGGTTCTCTTATGCACCTTGTGCCCTTCCATTCCATTCCCTGCACTACATCCAGGAAGACCAGAGTCAAATTTGATCATGACTTAAATCATTTCGTGACTTATTCTAAGGATGACCACAGTCCTCTATGTGGCCTGCCCCTGGCTCTTGCGTGCTACTTCACCGTGATTTCTCCCAATAACGATTTTTTTTTCTCTGAGCTATAAATTGAAGGCCTTATCTCTTTCCCTGCAGCCTCCATCCCATTCACTCAGTTCTTTCCTATTCATTGAGAACTCAGATGCTCTCCACTTCCTCAGGGCGACACACATTTACCTTAGCCTGTCCCCACTCCTCTCCCATCCTCTCCAATCACCTGTTTCGGTAGTACTTCCATCTATCTTCAGTTGTCTGATTATTCCATTCACATCTGTCTCTCCAGCCAGTCTCTCAGACATAGAAGGGTGGGGCCTGAATTTGTTTATTTCCATGTCCCCAGAACCTTTACTTGACCATGGATAGAGCTGGGATGAATCAGGGAGGTCATTTCTGGGCTACAGCAGCCAACAGCACTGGTTGAAACAAGCCTCTCCCTTACCCTGGGCCTATGAGCATCATCCTGCTGCCAGCTGTACATTCTAGAACTTAGATGAGGTTGGAAAATGGCCTGGATCACAGTGAGTCTCAGTTAGGTTCTGATGGAAAGAAATGTGCCAGTAAAAAATGTTTGCACTGTCGGAAGAGGAGAAGGTGAGGCCTCCTGTTTCATGTCAGTGTGTTATTAATAGGAAGAGGTTCTGGGGTGTTGCTTAACTAGCTCTTTCTCGCTTATAGCTCTTACACAACCTCTAAGGCTGTTCTTTCTTATAACTTAACATGCTTTGTTGGATCTAAAGACCTAACAAAAGATGTAGCAGTTAAAATTATTTTTATAGTTTTGGATATTTATTAAAATGTGTGTTTTATGGATTTTAGCAAATGTCAACTAACAGTTACTGCTGTGCATAGAAAGTTCATCCCAGTTTTTTATACTGCAAATGGAGAGGTACTGATCTCATATAAAATGAGGGAACACAAGTAATTTCACTGTATTCTGATAGGTCTTAGAGAAAATAATGATATAGGACACAAAAAACCTGACACTTTGAAAGTAACTCTACCATTGAATATAAGCTCCTACAGAAATAATATGTAGAAATAAGTCTTTCGTTGTACTGGTAAATATCGTTTGTTGTAATTACATAAAATTTTGTTTATTTTAGTCTGGAAAGATATAACCAGTGGAAATGTTGATACTCATGTGCTGTAGGGAGATCACTTTTATCTTCTGGAACTTGACAATGAAAACTTCATCAAGAACTACAAAATCAAGTGTCTAGAACTATCATTGCTTGCCAACTTTTACATATTTTTCCTTTTGGCCTTACAATAATCTTCTTGTTTATACAGATGTAACTCATTCTAAAGTCCAAATTGAACATGAATTGTGGAGCACATCATTCAACTCAGTATAAAGATGAAGAAATAAATTTTTAAAGGCACATGTTCCAAATTTAATACTTGCATCAAGTGAAGAAGAACATAGTTTAAACATAGGCCACTTGAGAAAAATCTAAAACAACACTGCCCCCCTACACATAAGCTGTTTAACTTTTTACAAACAACCAAATCAATTCTGATGTAATATGTGTACAAACCACCCATAATTCTAAAGGTGTACTCATCAATATGAGTACTGAATACATTCATGCTTTTATACGGTTCCAGGTATATACACTTGTAACAGAAACTGAGCCTTCACAAGAATCAAGTTCAACAGAAAATAAGCTCATTCACCTTCCATTTGGCAAACAGAATTTTTTTCTCTAATGTACAAGGCACTAGCATAGTATTTGTAGATATAATTATAAAATATGCTGTAGGTGTACTATTCTCTTTGAAGTCATATGTATGTCTCTTTGTGTGTGTGTGTGTGTATGTGTGTGTGTGTGACTGTGGGGGTGGGTGGGTGGATATAAATATTGAATGATGCTGGACAGGAACAAGATTGACAGCTGGGTACCCACCTAGCCATATCAAGTTATGCTATCTCTTCCTGGCACAGCTCCCTTTGAAGTTGGGCTGGGTGCATGTGACTGAGCCCTCACAATAGATAGGATGGATCATCTCCCTCTCGTTCACACCTGGAGCAAATTCCTCCTGTTTCTCTCTTCTGTGGAGAACAGAAAGCCATGCACCACAGGTGAATGCAATGCAAGAAAGAACCAGCATGGATCCCTGGGTCAGCATGTGCAGAGAGACCACAGAGCCACTAGACTCGCAACTGGGGTGGGAGTGAGAAACAGCCACGCTTGTTCATTTCATGGATACTTTAAGTGTCTTTCCTTGCTATAGTCTGGGTATTCACAGATCCTCCAGGGCTCATTTACTAAGGCTTTGTCCACTGGGTGGTGCTACTAGGAGGATGTGGAACCTTCAACAGATGGGACTAGTGGGAGTTCCTGAGACCCCTGGAGTGTGCCCTTAAAGAGGAGTGTGGGAGCCTAGCCATTCCCTCCTGCCATTTGACTTCCTGGCTGATGACAGGAGCAGTTCTGCTCTGCCACACCCTCCAACCATGATGGGCCACCTCTCCACAGTCCCAAAGCAATAGCGCCAACCCATCATGGGCTGGCATCTCTAGAAACCTGGTCTCAAAGAAAGTCTTTCTCTTCATAACCTGATTAGCTCACATATTTGTTACAGTGAAGGAAAGTAGACTAGTGTAATTATCAACATTCTAGAGACTCTGAGCCAGTCATGCACATGCTCCTCTTTGCTCTTATAATCTAGCCTCCAGAGTGACTCCTTGCAGCACACCTGGGTCTGTGCATGGCCTGTTTCCCCTCTAAATGGAGCTCTTTCAAGAGGCTGGATCCTCTGCCTTAATTGTTATTATTTCCCAGCCCCAATCATAAAGAGCAAACTACTTTCTGATTTGTCTTTCTGCATGAAAGTGGAAGTATTTATCAAAATGCCATTTATAAGTAAATTTTCAAGAAGAATTTATTATAAAAGCAGATGCTTCCATTATTACCACTGAAGTCTTTCACCTGAGTCATCAAAGGCCCAGCTGGGTCTTTAGCCCCAGACAATGCACTGTCTGCACTGGTTTCCAGATACCTCCTCTCTGTGCTTCCCAATACCAACTCCACCCTGCCTACCTCTCTGGGAAGACATCTTCCCACTTCCCAAGAATAATGGTGACCTGGTGGGAATGGCCCTTTCCCATCTTGGCACACACAGTTGCAGGAAGTCACACTCCTGTTCATGTCACTTCCTGCAGCTTCAAGAAGAATTCCACATCCTATCTTTACCAGTGGCCTGCACTGTAGAGTCTCTTGCTTGGCTCTTTCTCACTACAGTGTGTGAACACTCTCAATATTTTCATTTCTTAAAGCAAAACTCCCCATCTAGAGCCTCCTGGTGACAGGAAGGACCGGGGAGTGATACTTTCCCCAGCCCTCAGACAACCTTATGGATACAAGAACAGAGAGCATTCCCTTTTGCCTGGGTCCTCTTTTACAAAAGAATGTTGTTTATCAGACAGAGGAGGCCAGTGGACACTAGAGAAGAGGTTTCTACCATTACTGCCTTGACCACAGCCAGCAAGACTGACAAAACCCAGTAACATTCATAAGCTCACAGGCTCAGATTAATCCTTATATTCACAAAAACATTTATACTTCTGCACAGCCCCTTCCATAATGATGGAGCTGCAAAAAGAGTGGAGGTTAAGCCAAACAGCCTCCAGCCAGGGCCTCTGCCTAGCAGTCACAAGGCCCAGCGCTGCTCTTTGTGGCACTCTAATGGTCAGAGTGCACACAGCTCTACTGCTGTCTGCAGGACAAGCTTTTAATCCACCTGTGCAATTTACCTGGATTCAGTACCTCAATTCCCTCTTCCTGGCAGCCACATATTGTATTTTACTTCTGGGCAATCAATTCCCCTCTTGAACCATATCTTTGATAAACATGGTATCCCAACATGCTCTCACCACCAAAGGGCTTTGCTAATAGCCTAGGGTGTCCTTCTGTGGTCAGCCTCCCTCCTTGATATATGAGACCTCTGAGCTGGGTGTAACAATGTGCTAGGTTCCCAGTGATTTTTGGTAAGTAAGTGAATGAGTGGAAGAAACAAATTACCTCCATTTTATCCCCACAGCTTGTCACAGAGTTTGATATATTCTGTTTCCTCAACAACTCTCATGTCTGTCAGTTCCTTTCTCTGCCTTCCTGGAGTGAGTCAGCCCAGGACTCATTTCTTCCTGCTGAGCTTAGAGCACAGCTCCTGCTACACCTGTCACTCAGCAATCCACCCTCCTTCTCAAAACCATTCCAGATGGCATGGGACATACCACACATCACACTGCTCTGCCTCTCAGAGCCTCTGCAGAGCTGCCCACATCCACACAGGGTGGAGCATGAGGCAGAGGAAAGCCGTGAGGCCCTGAGTGATGTAATCCACTCATATAATCAGCATCTCCCACATCACCTCCCACTCAGTCTCCCTGAACCAGTCAAATGAAAGCACTTCCTGTGCCCATTCTCAGGCTTCTTTTCTGAAGATAAACTTTTAGTTTTAGTACAGGTTTAGTTCATAGAAAAACTGAAAAGACAGTGCAGAAGATTTATGCTACCTCTCAGCTAGTTTTAGCAATGGTTATCATAGATATGGCTTTGAGCATCTGTCACAATCAATGAATCTATGCTGATGTGCTGACTAATGTTCACAAGTTACACACTCTATAGTTCTTGTCTTTCTTCTGTCTGCAGAACCAACCCAGGATGCTATGTTGGGCAGCATGGTCATGTTGTGTGGGCTCCTCTGGGCAATCATGATATCTCAGAATTTCCTGGGTTTTGAAAACCTTCACAGAAGCATTGAGAGGCCCTGATTGGGGATTTATAGAACATCCTCAAATGCTCTGCTTTGAAGACATTTTCCAGCCTATGATCTTGGGCTTTTACTCTGTTCAGAAGAAAGAAATTAATGCACAATAAAAATAATTTCTCTTATATTGAAATAATTACTGCTAATTACAATCTTCTCAAGCAAATTATCCTATGAGATATTTAAAGAGAAAGAATGAACTTCAAGAGTAGTTAGAATATGAGCTAACAGCTAATCCTCCAATGACGAGTTTAGAATCCAGGAAAAGTACAATTTCTAAAAAAAAAAAAAAAGACAGGAAGTAATGAAAGAAAGGAGGCTGTGAGAGGAATGGAGGAAGTGGAGGACAGAGGGAAAAAGAAGGTTTACCACCTCCATTAAATGTTAGAGTTTTCAATATGGGAAGAACAAGGACTTGGCAATAATAATCCACCTGTTCCCATGATTTTATGGAAACTTCTAAGTATAAAGAGAGAAGTTTGTTATGACCGAAGTGGAAATCCATCCATAAGGGATTTTATCCATGGATAAACAAATATCCACAAAGGAACGTGGAGCCTTTGAAACTCCATAAAGATGAGTAGGAACAAAACATGTTAAAAACCAGACAAAAAGACTGAAACTGCACCACTATGACATCCCCTGGATAACAATAAGGTAAAGCCCCCTTGTGACTAGGGGTTTAATCTTGCATGGGAGTGGGGGTAGGAGTTGCTGTGCAGGAACTTACCCAGGTGGCTTCAGGAGGGCCCCAGAGGCATACATCAACCCTGTTGTCTAACTCAATGTCATTCTGTTACCTTTTATTCCTGCTTGATAGTTTCTTAAAGCAGGAGATACCACAGTATCTAGCAACTGAAGCTGACTTTGAGTGGACCAGGGAGTCTGTCACTGATCCACTCTCCTCCTCTTTGAACTATAGAATTCACATTATTCAGATCAACCATCCACCAAGCAGGTGACTTGGATGCCAAGCACAGTGGGAGTGTTTTTTTTTTTTTTTTTTTTAGGCCTGAGTTTTAATCACAGTCTTATTCAGGGTGGCTGGGTGTGAGGATACCTAGAAAGGAAGGGAGTGTGATGGTCAGTCCTGCATGTCTACTTGGCCAGACTACAGTGCCCAGGTGGTCAGTCAGCCTAGATGTTGCTGGAAAGGTATTTTAAACATGTGATTGACACTGAATTCTGCATATGGAGAGTCAAGCAGATTGCCTTCCATAATGAGAATAGGCCTTAGCAAATGAAAGGCCTTAAGAATAGGACTGAACTTTCCTCTGGAAAAGGAACCTCTGCCTGCAGACTGTTTCCAGACTAAGCTGCAACCTCAGCACTTCCCAGGGCCTCCAGCCTGCACTCTGCCCTGCACATCATGTTAAACTTGCTACACTTCACAATTGGTTAGCCAGTTCCATAAAATAAGGTGATCTCTCTCCCTCTCCCTTTCAGTACTGGAACTCCACTGTTTAAGAGATCCATCCTTACTGACCATTATGATTCTACATGTAGATTGGGACATGTTAGTGACAGGTAATTTGCTATACAACAGAGGCAATGAAGCCATCAGAAGTCTCCTCTCAGGCATGGCTGGAAGTCACCCTGCTTAAAATCTGGTTCTAGCAGAACCACACTGGGCATACACTTTGGCCACATTGCACTTTCTTCTACCTGGCCAAGTTGGGACATATGCAGGAACAAAGTTTTGCTATTCTATCTTCTTAAAAACGTGGGATGCTATTTTTTGAACTATCAGTGTAAGTGATGGTTACAATTCATCCTCCCTTCCAGCACAAGCTATGGCACTGATGGCCCTGTTTCATGCTAATCAATTAACAGTGTGTATCAATTAATGTGACACAAGCAGAAGCACACATACCACAAGAAGACATATTTGTGGGTAGCAAGTGCAACCAAAGGATGGAAGGCACCTGGCCCTTCTGCACCTAGGGTCAACACCTCGGCATTCCCCAGCTCAGGTTTTGAGGTGATTGTACATAGCATAACTGCCACAGGTAATGAGAACTATTATGCAGTTGACTACTAACTTTTAAGCATCCTGATCCTGGCCTGATGTTGGATCCCATGGGCAGTGGCTCAGTGCTCAAGGGGATGAGATGGAGCAGAGTTATAATGAGTACAGGTCAAGTGCTTCCCACATTGTTCTGTATAACCCACCCAAGAAACCCTGAAAAGTACACCCTGTTGTTGCTCAGGACATAAATGGGGTTTCATGGGCTTAAGTGACTTGCCTAAGGTAATCACAGAACCAGTGACTGCTGGGTCCAGAATTCCAGCCCTGGCAGTCGGACCATGGAACCCTGGGTGAACCCTGAGTGATACTGCCCACTCACTTTCCCTTTTTGCCTGATCAGAGTAAGGAGTGTTGGGAGAGTAATATAGTGGACTCAGAGAACCTAGACTGATGCTCTGCTCCCATGCAAATGCATGTGAAACCTTGGGGACATACTCGACCCACAGCACCCAGTGTGCTTACGCTTGCTTTTATTTGTATTTTGTGCTTTTGAGGTAGATTTTTGCTTTTTGGTTACCACACCTTATATTAAAAAAACTATTTTATGCAGATAACAACAATCTCAATCATATACATCTCTTTGCTTTGACTAGCTACTTAAAATACACATTTCATGCTTTTGATATCAGCATTTCCATGACTTTGTACCAAGTATCTTGACAATCTGTTTAATCTAGAGTTGTCTTAAATATATTTCTCTCTCCATATACTGGAGAGAAATATTGACTTAGTATTACTTATATTATTGATATCTGTGCTTTTATATGTTTTATGTTGCTAATTAGGAATTTTATTTGTCTGTTTCAACTTTACTCCCTTCAGCAGTTCCAGGGACAGATCTCGTGGTGGGGAAACCTTTATGTGTCTACTGATTAAGGCTTAAATCCTAACGGCATTTCTTGTAGAAATAGAGAAAGCAATCATGAAATTCATATGGAAAAATAAAAGACCCAGAATAGCAAAAACAATTCTAAGCAGGAAGTGTGAATCAGGCGGTATAGCGATACCAGACTTCAAACTATACTACAGAGCAATAGTAACAAAAACAGCATGGTACTGGTACCAAAACAGGCGGGTGGACCAATGGTACAGAATAGAGGACACAGAAACCAATCCACAAAACTACAACTACCTGATATTTGATAAAGGGGCTAAAAGCATGCAATGGAGGAAGGATAGCATCTTCAACAAATGGTGCTGGGAAAACTGGAAATCCATATGCAACAAAATGAAACTGAATCCCTTTCTCTCGCCATGCACAAAAGTGAATTCAAAATGGATCAAGGAGCTTGATATCAAATCAGAGACACGCCGTCTGATAGAAGAAAAAGTTGGCTACGATCTACATACTGTGGGGTCGGGCTCCAAATTCCTCAATAGGACACCCATAGCACAAAAGTTAATAACTAGAATCAACAAATGGGACTTACTCAAACTAAAAAGTTTTTTCTCAGCAAAAGATACAATAAGAGAGGTAAATAGAGAGCCTACATCCTGGGAACAAATCTTTACTCCTCACACTTCAGATAGAGCCCTAATATCCAGAGTATACAAAGAACTCAAAAAATTAGACAATAAGAGAACAAACAACCCAATCAACAAATGGGCCAAGGACCTGAACAGACACTTCTCAGAGGAGGACATACAATCAATCAACAAGTACATGAAAAAATGCTCACCATCTCTAGCAGTCAGAGAAATGCAAATCAAAACCACCCTAAGATACCATCTCACTCCAGTTAGATTCACAGCCATTATGAAGTCAAACAACAACAAGTGCTGGCGAGGATGTGGGGAAAAGGGTACACTTGTACATTTCTGGTGGGACTGCAGATTGGTGCAGCCAATTTGGAAAGCAGTATGGAGATTTCTTGGAAAGCTGGGAATGGAGCCACCATTTGACCCAGCTATTCCCCTTCTTGGTCTATTCCCTAAAGACCTAAAAAGAGCATGCTACAGGGACACTGCTACATCGATGTTCATAGCAGCACAATTCACAATAGCTAGACTGTGGAACCAACCTAGATGCCCTTCAATGGATGAATGGATAAAAAAAATGTGGCATTTATACACAATGGAGTATTACTCTGCATTAAAAAATGACAAAATCATAGAATTTACAGGGAAATGGATGGCATTAGAGCAGATTATGCTAAGTGAAGCTAGCCAATCCCTAAAAAACAAATGCCAGATGTCTTCTTTGATATAAGGAGAGTAACTAAGAACAGAGTAGGGTCGAAGAGCATGAGAAGAAGATTAACATTAAACAGGGATGAGAGGTGGGAGGGAAAGGAAGAGAGAAGGGAAAGTGCATGGAAATGGAAGGAGACCCTCAGGGTTATACAAAAGTACATACAAGAGGAAGTGAGAGGAAAGGGAAAAATAATACAAGGGGGACAAATGAATGCCAGTAGAGGGGGTAGAGAGAGAAGAGGGGAGGGGAGGGGAGGGGAGGGGGGATAGTAGAGGATAGGAAAGGCAGCAGAATACAACAGACACTAGTATGGCAATATGTAAATCAATGGATGTGTAACTGATGTGATTCTGCAATCTGTATATGGGGTAAAAATGGGAGCTCATAACCCACTTGAATCAAATTGTGAAATATGATATATCAAGAACTATGTAATGTTTTGAACAGCCAACAATAAAAAATTAAAAAAAAAAAAGGCTTTTCTTTAGGAGAGTCATCACCTACTTCCTCCAAATTTCTGAAGGACAGTTTTGCTGTACAAAGTATTCTTGGATGGTGAGTTTTTTCCATTTTTCCCATTAGCTCATTGAATTTAATCTCCTGCTCTTGCCTAGCCTACAGGGCCTCTGTAGAACAAGGCCTTGTGTGCCACCTTGGGGTTCCTTTGGGATAAATAGGGAAATTTTTAAAGCACCACAATTTCTGCACTGCAGACAAGCAGAGTCTCAAAGACTGACACGGATTTCCATGTACCTGTACCCTGCCAGATGAGGACTGTGCCGGTTGTTGCATGAGTCTTGTTTTAGTGGGTCACAAGTTATAACTCAGCAGAGCTGATTGAGGTGGTTGGGATACTCGTTATATCTCCAGCATGGAGGCAAGAAATGTGTTCTCTCTCACTTGTGCTCTCTGAGCTTTCTTTTTTTTTAATTGTTGTTGTTGCTCTGATCAAAGAGGCAAAAAATGATCTTAGTCTGGGATAAGCAAAATTAAAAAAAAAATGTAGTTGGAAGGAACATTATATGACACCATTCCTCTAGCCAGCGTGAGACAGCCACAAATTCAATGGAATTAGGAGCATTACACTTGAATCAACTTAAACTTGAAATTAATTTGTAGCAGGTATCCATGAAAATTAAATCCCACAATAATAATTACACAGAGTTGCCAGTGGCACCCATCATGGATCATGGATCTCTGTGATGCTTCCTAAGACATGAACATTTGAAAAAAGAGAAAAAAAATCTGTTTTTGCTTCCTGCTCTAAGGCCCCTTTTTATTTTAGAAAGTGAATCAAATAGTCTGGTCTGCTTTTGTCAGTAGACAGGAATTTTAGGAAACACACACACACAAAAATCCACTATGATTCTGGTTAAGCTTAAAACACAGCACAAAAGCATGGTATCATAATAAATGAAGAAAAATACCTTTTAGAATATTAACTTTATTTAATCCATGTGAGTGATATAATATCCAAAACAAAAACAAAACTCAAAACATGGTTCTATCCTTTACCCACATGTACCCCTCTTTTTAATAAAGGGATGAAAAATCTGGGGATCAGTATGCAAACTGAAGGAAGATTTTTGCTTCTCTCTCTTCCTCCATTTCCATCAAAAACAGGAAACAGCTATCAAGTAGGCAGCATCAAGAAATCCACGGTCAGTTTAGACATGATGAAGAAAAGATGAGACAGATGGTCCTGAGGGGCAGGCTGGTGGCCTGCAGTGGCTGAAGAAGCAAGAGCTCTCCTAAGGAACATAAGCAGGAAATAGCTAAGACAACACTCCTCCTCTGCCTGCAGCTACTGCCCTCAGATCCCAGAGCTGGCTGTTACTCTCCAGGGCTTTCCTGGGTATCACATTCTCAGCCCCTTAATGTTGCAAGGCTCATTCTCTACACACTCCAAATCACCTTTCCTTTTCTATGTTATCTTCTACTAATTTTGTAAGTTTCCTTTTTATTAAGTTTATTGACTAGATCAGAGATCAGCAAAGTACAGCCCTCCAGCCAAATCTGGCCCTTCACCTGCTATTATTTAACATTAATATTCACATTATGTTTTGCTAGAGCACATCCAGGCCCCATTGTCTGTGGCTGCAGGGGCTGTGGCTGCTTTGAGGCAGCAGCAGAATGGCTAAGGGGTTGCAGTAGAGATACAGGGGTCACAAACCAAGGATTCACACATTGTGGCTTTTGCAAAAGGTCTTCCTACCTCTGTAGAAGCAACATAAATACAGGAAATGGGTTTTCTCAATGGTGTGTCCCAACTGCTAAGTAAATAGTTAAGGCAGGAATGGATGAATGGTGCCTTCAGGCAGAAGGTGTTATGTTTGGTAGCTTTAAAAGAGAGACAGACAGGGTAACCTGAGTCATCACATCCCATACTATTATTGCACCTGGATCACAGAAAGTTCTGTGCACCAGCAGTGAAATGTGTATGTCTCTTCTGATTAAGAAAACACAAGATGTTCATGAAATTTTTTCCCATTATTCAAGTTCAAGAACCACAGGAATAAGGGGTTGGTAGAGCAGGTTGATGAGGTTTACTCTTGAGAACTGGCAAGCTTGAGAAACCATCTAAGTCCCCACTTCTCCTGGATTCCTCAGGAGGCTTAGTTCCAGTCCTCTCCCAGTGGTAGAGGTGCACTTACAGATTTCTGTAGCTTGGTTCACAGGTCATGTTTTCCAGGGCAAAGAGGTTCCAGAACAGTCAGATCAATGTCCCCAGCCTCCGTGGGAGTAGGGGAGGAGCTGGTAGCAATAGGATCAAGTCTTGGTTACTGAGAAACCAAGCAGGGGAATGTCCTGATTTCATTTCTGCTAGAAGACTGAGGATACCTCCGTGATTTCTTGCATAATATTTCTTCCTTAAAGTCCTCTTAAGTAAGTCCCTTATATATGAGGATTAATGCTTTTATAATCAATGAATTTTCATTTTAATGTGTACTGAAAAAGTTGTGAATCTGCAGGCAAGAGGATGAATCAGAAATCAGGAGCAAGAAAAGCCATTTTTTTTTATAATTTTTATTGTTGGTTGTTAAAAACATTACATAGTTCTTGATATATCACATTTCACATTTTGATTCAAGTCATTTGAAAAGGATCAAAAAACAAAACCACAGTGATCCATGTACTATGAGCATGAAAGGTGTGTTTAGCAGAAAATGACCTGACTTCTAAACATGAAGGCTATTTTCTCCTCAGCAATGAATGGCTGCTCTTAGAACTTTGGAAAATATGGTTAGAAAACAATATGCCTTTGTAAACATCTAAACTTTGTGTGTTTTCTTTTTCCTTTTTCTGAGATATCTGTAATATTCTTCTGTTTTCAAAATTAATTTTTAGGCTTGGGATGGTAGCCCAGTGAAAGAGTGCTTGCTTGCCTTGCATGTGTGAGACCCTGGGTTTGATCCTCAGCACCACATAAAAATAAATAAAATTAATATTAAATGTTACTGTTGAAACAGGAATCCATTCTTCTTACTGCAGATTATATCATCACAATATGTTATTTGCATTTCCAAACTTCATCCCTTAAATATCAACAATTATTACCATTACTATATTATCTTGAGTGTTTTTACCCACCTTAAAAATACTTTTATATCCACTTGGATATACATAAAGAAAATACTTTGCATTATTCCATGTTTTGTCACATAGAGCAATAATAATTTATAATACTTTAGTTTCTTCATTCAACACGTTGTTTTTCAGAAAAAGGATTTTTGAGAGAGATTTACTTTGTAAAGCAGATAGAAAAGAGATGAAAAGATAGACTTTATTCAATATTTTTGAAGCTGTTTAGTTCCTCTCCTAAGCATCTGCTACTTGTTGTCCATTCATCCTTCCCCTGATGGGCCCTGGGTCTTAGGGCTTCTTGCTGTTGTAATGTAGAACATTTTCACTTGTCATATGAATGTGAGTCCTGCATACATTCCTCCAGGACAGACCTATAGAATTTGAAGTGCTAGGGCCTGGGGAATCATTATCATGGTGTGTTTGGCTCTATGAACTGCACTTCCTTTGAGCTCAATAACTCACTCCAACAGCAGTGTGCAGAGGTGCTGACCCTTGGTGGCACCTTGGATTCTCCAACAGCACCTGCCTTGAGAGCATGAGGCCTGTACAATCCATAATAACTGGTGATTGGGTGGGCAGAACCCCAGGGCTTGTGAGGTGGACTTCACTCAGTTGATTAGATATTCTGATTTTCCTTTTTACCTACTGAGGACTAATATTTCTCATTTTCCATTTATTGGTATATTTACTGTTGATGTAAGAATTCTTTGTGTACCATCCTTCAAGCTTAGGGCTGGATTCCTGTTCTTCGTCATGCAAGTGCAAACTTGCTGGTGTTGTTATATTTAACTATAAATTCCCTTTTATGCATTTTTATTTTTTTATGAGTCTGTTTAAAAATATGGCCACCCTCCATGCTTAGCAGATACATATCACATGCTTTTTCAATAAATGTAACATTTCCCTCTTTTGTTTGGGCCACTAGTTCAGTGGACTTTGATTGTAGGACAAGCATGGGCTCATGCCTCAGGAAATCCCATCTATGAAAGCATCTGATCTTTCTCAACTATGTGAAAAGCTGGCAATCACATTGTGTATTATTGTGTCTTATGTCATAAAATAATAAGCTCTGTTCTTCAATGACTTTGTAAAAGTAGCACAAACCCCCAGCTTGCCTATGGACATAGACCCAGCTGGACTTGATACTGCTCTCCACGACCCCTAAAAGCCTAAGTAGATTAAAAGGCACACAATACTATATGTCACCTGTCTCTTTTCCATTTCCAACAAATATCTCCTTGGTAAAAATGGACAGATTCACCATATCTCATTCTCCAATCTCGCTCTTCAATAGGAGGAATCAGGAATCCCTGGTGTGACAGCTGACTGTGGGTCAAGGGCAGGAAACAAACAATATGTCCCCATTGCCTCTGGTGGAGCCTGAAATTGGGAATCACTAAAGAAGACCCCCAAAACAGAAAGCCCTACAAAGTTATGTAAGGTGTGAAGGGACACAGCAACACCCCAAAATGTCTTGGGACAAAACTAGACCAAAGGGGCAAGGTGATACAAGGTGTGTGTCAATAATATCCAAGTCAATATCACTCCAAGTCAAGTATCCAGGAGTCATATGACATAAGCAGGTTGGTAGGTTATGTAGAGGGTCCCCTCTCCTAGAAGCAATCTGAGTGACCAGCAGACAGTCCATCCTCAAGGAGGAGGCACCATCCCTGCTCCTTGCTCCTCCATGGTGGGCCCTGCATGTCACCTACTCCAGTATGCACAGTATGGAATGAAAAAGGGTGAAGGAAGACCGGCAGAAGGCACTGACTTGATTGAGCTCCTTTTCAAGGCCTGATGGCCCACATGGTTAAGATGTCCCATCTCTTGGGATGTGGCCAGTCAGAGGAGGCACTAACAGAGCAGGCACATTGCCCTCACTCCCTGCTCCAGTTTCCACATACCCTGCCTGGTCACACTGCTGGGTGGACCTCTTCTGGTTCCTAAGGCTGCCTGATTTATAATCATTTTTGTTTTGCTCAAGTAAACTTAGTTTAAGCTTGTTCAGGGGTTTTCCCTTTTAACAAGAGTCACCATGTCCTGGAGAAATCTGACTCATACTGCATTAGCTGGATGACAGAGGCTGACAGCAGCGTGTAGTCAAGGTGGTGGCAGGCAGTCTCAAAACCAGGGCATGGGAAAGGTCTCTTCAGTCTTTTGCCCCAAACACCAACTGAAATGCTATCAAGAGAAAACTTCAAGGCAAATCCCAGCCAATGGACAGTCTACAACATGCCTGATCAGCATTCGTCAAAACCATCCAGGTCATCAAAGAATAATAAAGTCCAGGACACAGTGGAGATGGCCTATAATCCCAGCGGGGGATCAGGCTGGAGGATCTCAAGTTCATGGTCAGCCTCTGAAACTTGGTGAGATCCCGTCTCAAAATAAATACCAGATAGGGCTTAGGATATACCTTAAACTAGAGCACTCTTGGGTTCAATCCCCAGAAGCAAACTGAACAAAAAACTAACAAATCTCAAAAACTGAAGACTGCCACAGTCCAAAGGAGCTTATGGAGGCATGGTGAATCCTGGAGGGGGCCCTAGGACACCAAAGGTCCTAAGGTTAACCAATGATGCCTGGATTAATCAAGCACCTACCTGGATACTAATGCCTCCACATGGGTTTAGCATTGTGAAAAATGTCCCCACTCATGTATTATGGGAACCTGGCATTGGGGATATGGGAACTCTCTGTACTGTGTGCAGACCCCCCAAAAATTATCAAATAAAAAATTTCATTAAGAAAAATGAAAAGGTGCAGGACTGTATCCTTATGCCATTAACAACTTGAGAGCCAGACCAGAAGCTGCATGCAAGGAGCAAAGATGGCCCTGGTCACAGACTTGCTCCCTGCAGGCCAGTAGTGTTGGCTCCCAACAGCTTGGACAAGGGAAGACCCTCCCTGCTATTCCCAAGCTTGCAGCACCAAGATGGCTTGATGAGGATAGCCAGCCAACAAGGTGCTAGTACACCAAAACAAAAAGAGGACACCATCTGTGTTTACTTCCCCAAGATGATGAACAGGAAAGTCACTCAAGAGACTGAAAGGTGGACAGCACTCTCTAGGTTATGCAGTCCACCTTCAGTCCTGCCATCTTCCTTGCTCGATTTTTCTTATGCACTGATTGGAGAAAGATTCTTTAGCTTTAGAACCTAAAAAGAGTTGGCTCCCAACTGTAAGACTGTCACCACAGCCTCAGTAACAACCCAAAAATTTCTGCTACCCTAGTTTTCTCAAGTTTAAAATGAGAGTAACATCCCCAAACCCCACCAGTGTTATGAGGTCCAGAGCGAATACCTAGGCATAGTACAAAAGCACAATACAAATGAAAACTTCTATCAGCATGGCTAGTAACAATAATTATGCAGCCATGCACTCAATATTGAAAATCCAATATCTGATACTTATCTAAGAACCAGATGAACAGCAAGTACCATCGCCTCATTCACATATTCCAAACATATTCACTGAGTATTACTTGTTTATTAAGGGTTGTTTAAAAGAACATATACCACATTGTACTACTGGCTTTTCCGGTTAAAAAGAAATGTTCACATGCTAACACATACTAATTTAAAGAGGCTGACAGCAGCAGTGTAGTTAAGTTGGTGGCAGGCATCACAAAGCATGATTACATCACCAAATGTGCAAGGTCTCTGAGGTTTGCTGTTAGTTTCCCTGCTGCTCCTCTTGACCCATTATAAGTTCAATGCCTCAGAAGAAACAGCGTTCACCAGAGTTTGCTATGCAGCCACAGAGAGTATGGGGCCAGCCCTCTCTTATCTTGGCCTCTTTCCATTTGCCAGTTTCTGCAAGGATGCTATTCTCTTTATTCTCCTGCTGAAGTCCCATTCCTTCTCTTTGTCTCATCATAATTTAAAGTATAAAACCCCAGGGGAATGTTATTGTTACTGTCAAGCAGTAGCACCAATCCTCCCTTGATGCAAAAAGAGCAAAGACAACCAGAGGAAGGAGATCTCAGAATGAATAAAAAACATTAACTGCCTCAATAACTCCATGCCCATCCTGACACATTCTCTGCAGCTCTGACAAAGGCCCTGACTGTGCAGTCTCACCCACAAGCTTGATGATGTGCTAATTTAATTTTTCACTGCAGAAACCAGAAACAGCTGGGGTTTAAGATTTTTATTTGTACTCAATTCAGATCCTTCTTAGCTTCTGTTCCATTGGCATTTTTGGTCACAGAGCAGCACTCAACACTTGCTTTTGTAGTGTAATCCAGAAATCAACAGCACTCCCTGTACACAATGATGGCTTATCAAACCCTCTGCTGTGTTGTGGGGGATGTCGGTGAGTCTTTCTTAATAAGCCCTGTGGCACCTCATGTAGGGTCACACCGTCAGGATGTCTGGTAAAGACATTTCTGACAGCACTGCTAACCAGGAATCTGTCCCCGCCTCACTTCCCCAAATTGGAAACAAACGTAGGTAATTTTCTTAAAAATTTCAACACTGCACCTAAATCTGAAGCAAATTCAAAATGAAGTCAACAAGGTAAATTTCACTTTAAATTCTGCCTTGGGCTGCAAGCTTAACAAAGTGCATACATGCTCAGTTAAGGTAGGAGCTGATGCTGTCTTTCACCAACAACAGGAGAAACAGGAAATATTGAAAAGTGTTAGCTTTCAGGAATTATGAGTGGGGGCTGTGCTGTCCACAGTGGCCATCCTCACTTGGCAAATATTTAAACATTCTTTTTACACAGAGACCTGTGATTTTGTGAAGATGAAATACATTCTGTGGTTTCAAATGCAACGGACTTTTCTGGGGAAACTGCTGCATTATGAATATCTAGGAGTCCTTCTCTAGGGGTCCTTCTTGTTAGGAAAGGAGCCTGCTTTTGAAGGATCCAGATTCTGACACTGAGAGGCTGCTGTTAACTTCCTCACTTGTTTTAACAAATCTTCAACTTTTGCCGTGCTTGGTTTTTGGTGCTGTGGGGACACAGAGACTCAAACACCACCACTTTCTTCATGGATTGTAATGTCTAGATATCACACCCCTGGACATAAGCACTCTGAAAGACAGCCAGACACAAACTCAGGCAGAAACAGGTGTAGGGGCAGTGAGGAGGCTGGGCCATCTCCATATGAAGGCAGTGCTTGCCTGAGCACTGGGGTAACAGCTCTGGGAAGAAGGAGAGCCAAAAGACATGGTCACCGTGAAAGGGCAGGAAGGGAGGATGGGGGCATTGTGGATGGGAAGGGCAATCATCAAGAGCACTGTGTGGGGAAGTTAAGCACATGTGGACCCCAATGGCAAGGGCACAGGGGAGCAGGACCCAATAAGGGAGAGGGAGACACTGACTGACTGGATGCACCCAAGTCCAAGGAAGTGGGTTTTGACCTCCAGGAAAGAAGGAACCCTGGAGGAGCTGGGCAGCAACACAGCAAGACCACAGCTGGGCTTTGGGCAGCAGCTTCTGTGATCTGCTGAATCAAAGAGGGAGCCAGTGAGAAGCCAGACACTGATCATGAGTCCTGAAACCTTTCAAAAAGGCCAAAAAGAAGCAAGGTGCTCAGACCATCACTTAGGGTGCTAAAATATCTGGCACTCTCAGCCACTGGGCAGCAGTACTCACGCTGGAAAACCAACAATGAGCCCAACATTGTGTCTCAGGAACACAGCTGGGATGGGGGTGCTCTGGTTGCAACAGTTCACTCTGTCCTCTCCAGACTCAAGAGCAGGAGATGTAGGTTAGATGCACATTCCCCTGCCCACTACACACTAAGAACCAAGTGCTGAGAAGACTGACTGCTACAATTTTTTGATGAGGACTTGCTGAAGTGCCTTACAGAAGGGCCTTGCAGATATGTCTTGTATTATCCACAGTGATTTCCAAAGGCACTATGGGCTTCACCACGGTTGTGATGAAACCCAGCACACAGTAGGCAACTTTGTCTCCTTGCTAAATGTTTGCTAAATTACTCATTATTTCTAAGTATCAGGATGATCATTTCAGGACACAACAACAACAACAACAAAAACTATTTTTCACTATCAGCAGACATCATCTGCTCTTACATCTTTCCACAAGCCCCAAATGACTATTTAAATTTAAAATAAAATTTAAAATTCAGTTTCTCCATAAAATTAGCCACATTTACACAATCTGCAATCACATCCCCCAGCTGGACAGTGCAGGTCAAGGACCCCTCCATTACTGTACAGTCCTCCATAACCAAGTATGAGCTCCTGGGGGAAATTCACTTGTAAGTGGAAAAACACTTCCCTAGTCAGGTGCAGCCTGTCTTGGGGATACTGCCACACTGCCCAGCCACATCTCTAGCATTCAGCTGACTTTGTGCTGCATGATGTGCAAGCTCATGAAGTTCTGGAATGCAGATGAAACTCAAATATGGTTTCTGCCCCAAAGGAGTTTACAGTCTAAGAGAAAGAAGAACCATGTTAACTGTAATTACATGATGATGTATTGTAACAAATATGATGAAGCATGGACCAAACAGGCAGGGCAGAGGAAGCTACCCAAGTCAGAGAAGAATGACTTCAGTGTGGACTCAGGACCATGCCACAGTGGCACCTGGAGCCAGAATTACACATCACATGTACAGCACAGCACAGCACGGAGGGGTTCCAAAATCAGACACTGAGGGAAAATTAAACCTTGAAACAGTGTTTACAGCATGAGCCATCAAAATGTAAATTCTCTGTGTTTTTTTTTTTTTTTTGCTATTTATGGATGCATATGTCTATTTAGAAGGCTTTAGTTTTTTAATTAAACTGCTCATAAGGAAAATGAGAACCCATTAGGGTGTCCATTACCACTTGTAATATTTTATTTCTCAAAACAAAATAAAGAAGTAAAGGAACATAGAGAAATGGAGGCCAAAATGATGAGTTTTATGGTGCAAAATGGAATGGGTCCCCCTCAGGTAAAGAAGGAGGAAGTGGATCTGGAGCAGGGTGGAAGGATCTAGAAAAAAGAAGGTGAAACTGGACATAATATTTGCCCAACATAAAAATGGCATCAGAAAAGTTGCCCCATGTAATTAACCAAAAACGACAGGCAAATCACCCTATAAGAAAGAACACCTCTGGCCTGTTAATCAGAGGGCAGAGAGAAGGCAACCATGCCTCCGTAGCTAGTGTGGATCAGGGCAAATGGCATGAGTCTCAAAAAAATCAAATAGAACTACAAGATAGCCTAACAATCCCCCTACAGGCTCCTATCCACAGAAAGTAAAACCAGGACCTCATAGAACACCACATCCTATGACAGTGTAGCAGTATTTACAGGACCCTGTGCACCTGGCCTGCTACACACATAAGTGTCCCCATCTTCTCTGTGTACTTCCAAAAGCTCCAGAAGGCCAACCCTGGCTACCCAGATGATTCCTTCCATGCTTCCCCTAAGGCAAGTCCTTCAGTCTTAGGGGAGGGTCACTTTCCGGGTTTGTCTGGTCTTGGTACTCCTCCTTCAGCACCTCCATACCTGTGGGGTTCTCTCACTGGTACGATCTTTTATCAAAGCTCAGCCATTCTATACTCAACTCATGTCCCATGCATATGGCTCTACTTCCACTTTCTGCCCACCAGACTACTCTCCCCTCTTGCCTACAAACACTGGACTGAAATCCTTACTCCACAAATGGCTAGGCTTCTGTGCCTGGCTCTGCCACATGGTAAAATGCAACCATCAGTATTTTATCAGAGAGATGTCTTAGGTATGTTATTTATGGCAAGCTCTAGAAAACATTTACCACCTTGCCCATAACAATCATTGTGTGAGTGAGACATCATCACCATGAACAAAATACCTGACAGGATTCACTTAGAGGAGGAAATGTTTATTTTGAGGTCATGTTTCTCAGATTCTGTCCATGTTTGGCCCAGTCCACTGCTCCAGGTCTGAGGTGAGGCAAAACATCATGGCAGAAGGGTGTCATGGAGGAAAGTTACTGGGCTCGTGGCAGCCAGTAAGCAGAGAGATAGAGATAGAGGGGGCTGGGGAATATAGCTCAGTTGGTAAAGTGCTGCCTCCTGTGCACAAGGCACCAGGTTCAATCCCAAGCAACACCAAAGAGAGAGAGAGAGAGAGAGAGAGAGAGAGAGAGAGAGAGGGGAAGGGGGCCAAGGACAGATATTATCCAAGGCCACATGAATAGTGATCTATTCACTCCAGCCACACCCACCTAAGTTATCACCCAGTAGTTCTTTCAAATTATTAATCCATCAAACAAACTAGCCCATGCATGAGTTACAGCCCTCCTCATCTAAGCATCTCACCTATGAACAGCCTACATGGCCTCATGAGGAAAGTTGTGTGGCTGGAACTGTGTGTCCTGCCCACTCTCTTTCTTTAATACTCCTGAGGGCATTCTACTTTTACAACATGAGATCCAAGCCTTATGGAGATTAACTTAATGAGATTTGCCCAGGAGGCCAAAGTGCCAGGATTCAAACCCAGGAAAGCCACCTCCACGGCCTTCAGTATTGGTGCTGGTTTACCATGTCAATTCCAATATCCACGTTTCCTGGGACGAAGGGGTGATTTTTAGACCTAGAGGAACCCTAGAAATTACCATTCAAGTCTTCCACTTTTGGAGATGAGGAAAGGAAGCCACAGAAACCACCTGTTCCAAGGTCACCTGGGAGTCCCTGGCTGAGCCTGGGCCCAATGTGCCTGCTTGAGCTCATAAAAGGCTCTCACTCCACCTGCACAGAGGCCTCAGAGCACGCTGGGCTTCATGGACCCCTCAGTGAAGTCAAGCATGTATAGCCTGGATTAAAGCTTCACAAGGCCTTACTTCTGTCACATAGGCCAGCTTTTCCAGGGTCAGTCCACTGATGCAGTCTTTGCTCCACCATCTTTGTGGATCTGCTGGAGGTCCTGTCACCAGCAGTATGTAGCCAGGTCAAATGCAGATTCAGGCACATTCCATGCATGCATGCAAGGCTGCCCTCTGGCCTATTATTTCTCCTCCTCAGTCTTCCTGTCTGCATAATTGGGACAACATAAGTGTGTATTTCAGTACACTCTTGTAAAATTTCAAAGATCACACACTAAGTGAATGCCTGCTCCCCAGCACAGGCTCATGAAATTTATGTATTAATCCATCACCACTCTTCTCCACTGTCCTATCCACATGGACCATGAAGAGGCAAGAGGTGTCCCTCACTGGAAGTTGCAATAGCTGGCATGTGCCAGAAACTTGACTGGTGACTCCACTCCTCTGGTGCAATGGTGGGAGTGAAATGCCCCTCCTTCTGGGACACACAGAGCCCTGTCCCTTCATGATTCTCAATCTGGTATCCAGGCAACTGGTAGTGATCTCACTCAAGGAGAATGTTCCTGGGGCTCCATCTGCCATTGGAGAAGGTTCAATGGCATAGCTCACCCTTCAAGAGGTATGCCCTTGACCTGCCACCACTCCAGAAAATTGCATTTTCTTTTCTTTCATTTGAAGTTACTTGCAGGCTTTGATGAGCTAAGAACTCCCTAAGTAAATAGCAAATTGTCATTAGACCAGGTGAATGCATTAGGCTCTGCAGCAGGATGGCAAGCATGGGGTGGATGTTTCTCAGGAGTTGTTCAGAGTCTCTGAAGAGTGCCCTCTCAGGCCCCCTTTTTGCCTCCTCACCCCTGCCTGACTCCAGATTTCAGGCTAATATGCCCATGAAACCCAGGGCCTGACAAAGAGCCTGGGGAGGATCTCTTGTAACACTACTTACACATCTGGATTGCTAAAAACGGGCTCCTATCCCAAACACAATCTTAGTTACTCGTTGCACTTATTTAGTGTGATGAGACAGATTATCTCGAAAGAGACAAGTGGAGAAGGGGTCCCTCCTGCCCCACCCAGAAGCCCAGTGGTCCCACACATTTATCCACAAAGCACCAGGGCCCTCTGCAGCTGGATGGTCACTCACTGTGGCTCAAGCCCTGTGGTTGCTTCCACAGTATTCCCATTTCTCATCAGTATAATGGAAGCTTTAGCAAATAGCCAACATTCAAAGGAAAACAGAGTGATTTATCTTCCAGTGACAAAAATTGATTGACTTACCATTTAATTTTATTCAACCTATTTCTAAAAGAGAAGTCATGGCATTTCATATATATATATATATATATATATATATATATATATATATATATATATATATTTCAGTAACATATAATTATAAAGACAGAAATTCAGACAAATGGAAAATAATAAAAATAAAGATAATGAAGTGTAGCTGGAAACCCTCTAACCATCAAATATTAGTTGATTGGGTTCCCAGTAGCCAGAAAAAAGAAGAAAATAGAATTAAATTGTTCACAGAGTTTCTGTGCAGCTTCTCCTTAAATCAGTGCAGCTTCTCCTTAAAGCCAGACTGAGGAGCCACCCCAGGAGGTCATAGAAGCAGGAGTTGTAGAGTTTTCTGACCAGAGAGAGCCAGCCAAGAGTGAAGGAGGTGCTGAGCATGCAGTGAGTCAGAGGCCTGTGGGTTTCAGCTCTTCTGTTCACTAAGATGGCGACTTTTTGGAGAGTCACTGGGGTTTCTGAGGAATAGTTAGAAAGCACAGGGAGAGGAAGGGCTGGCTCCATGCCCCTGATAAGGGGATCCACCACCAGCATCATTTGACAGCCAGGCTTCTGCTAAGTGAGACATTGTGAGTAGTGCCAGGTACTCCTCTAGGAAACAACCTGCACTAGAGACATGCTTCTGCACAACACTGGAAGGCTGGCAGGCCTCATTGTTGCCCTTGACCCTGGCCACAGCCCTGTTTCAGAATTACTCAGGCATTAGATAAAGAGCAGTAGAGCAGTAATTATTTTCTTGGCATTTAGAGACATTTATATATATATATATATATATTTGTTTTCTCAGCTTCATTGAGCCATAATTGATAAATGGTGTATATTCAAGGGTACAACATAATGTGGATTTATGTTTACACACCATGAGATGACTTCCAGTCAAGCTATGAGCATATCCATCACCTGGCATTGTCACCTTCAGATGTGTGGGGAGAATCACTAGTGAAACTGTAGTTTTGAGATGAAACACATTTCACTTCTTCCACTGGCAGGTAGAGTCTGCACAAGCTGCAGTCCTCCAGCCTAGAAATATTGCAGCCCTTAAAGGTGGGCCATGCCCTCCAATGTTGCACAAATGCCAGCAGATCACCCTCAATTTCTTCTTCCTAGGTGCTCCTCTCCAACCTTCAAAGAATGAACTGCTTAGAGCAGGATGAGCATTAAACTCTAGGATATATAAAGAATTCAAAAAACTTAAATCCAAAAAAAACAAATAACCCAATCAATAAATGGGCTAAGGAACTGAACAGACACTCCACAGAAGAAGAAATACAATGGACCAATACATGAAAATGTGCTCAACATCTCTAAAAATTAGAGAAATGCCAATCAAAACTAAGATTTCATCTCATCCTGAAGGGCAATCATTAAGAATACAGGCAACAATAAATGTTGTTAAGTATGTGGTGAAAAACATACACTTATACACTGATGGTAGGACTGCAAATTGGTGCAACCACTATGGAAAGCAGCATGGAGATTTCTCTGAAAACTAGGAACGGAACCACCATTTGACCCAGCTATCCCACTCCTTAGTTTATTCCCAAAGGAACTAAAATCAGCATATTGTAGTGATTCAGCCACATCAATATTTGTAGCACCTCAATTCACAATAGCTAGACCATGGAACCAACCTAGGTATCTCTCAATAGATGAATGAATAAGGAAATATGGAATATGTACTCAATGGAGTATTCCTCAGCTTTAAAGAAGAGTAAACTTATGGAATTTGCCAGTAAATGGTTGGAGTTGGAGAATATCATCCTAAGCAAAATAAGCCAAGACTGAAAAAATGAACTGCCTATTTTTTTTTTTTTTACTATTATCCAGATACTAATTCACAATAAGGAGGGGGGTAGTAGGGAAGAATAGCATTACCTTAGATTAGGTAGAAAGATGTGATGGGAGGGGAGAGAAGGGGATATGGGTATAAAAAAGATAGTAGATTGAAACAGACATATTTACTTTATGTATATATGTGACTGCATTACCAATATGATTCTGCAACATGTACACTCAAAAAAAATGAAAAATTATATCCAATCTATGTATGATATTTCAAACTGCATGTATGCATTATACATTCATATATAACTGAAACAAAGAAACAAAAAAATAGAGCAGAGCCTAAAGCCTCTAATCCCATCATCCCTTTGTGTCATAACCCGCTTAAAATGACCTTATTAGCAATATAGGAATGCATTTGTTTGTGTCCACTTTATATTATATATATATATATGAAATTATATAGTGAAAGAATTAACTTCTTTACTTCAACATTGTTTATAAGATTCACATGTCCTACTACCCTAAAGCCCAAGTCTCTTCATCTCCTTTTGATAGTTTCCTATTGTGTGTGTGTGTGTGGTTTTTTTTTTTTTCTCTATGAATAAGTTCTGCCTTAAAGAGTGTTACTAGAAGTGGGCATTTGAGTTGCTTCCTCTTTGGAGTTATGATGAAGTATTCTCCTATGATTGCTGTAGTACTGTGTTTGAGTAAATTCCATGTAAGTATTTTTTGTTATTCATATTTGTTATTTATATCCTAAGTGTAAATTTTATCAGTTACACGTATTTGAAGTTTATAATATATTACCAAATGCTTTCCAAATTAACTGTATGAATTCAATCCACTAATAATATGGGGACACTCTAATTTCTCCCTATCCTTAATTACATTTATTACTTTCTGTCTATTGTTATCTTAGTGATTTATCTGAGTTGGCAATAGAGATATACTCTGTTTTAATTTGCATGTCACCAATGACTAAAAGCTTCTGCATTTAAATAATTTAAAAAAAATTCTAAATGGCCATAAAATAAAGTCTTTTTTGTATAAAATGTTTAAAATGTAATATGATGTCCATTGCTTCTAAAAATTTTCTTCAACAGAGATGATTAATACTGTTAATCACATTTTCTGCTATTGTTATTTTAAAATTATGATAAACATTACATTTAACATAATTGTGATTAATCTCCATAGATATAGTTTCTTAAATGAATTAATTAGAAATTACAACTGACATCCTACTACTTTCTCCATCTTTGTTCAGTTGTTAAAGAAACAACAGGATACTTTCTCAAATCTCTCCACAAAAAGATGAATTATCCTCCATTATCATGGCACTGAGATTATTGTCTATTACTTCAAACATTACCACAGATTCTGTATATATAGCTAAACTTGTTACTCATATTTCTGCAGCTGTGTTATCCCCTCATTTGGATTCCATTTTGCTATCTCTTTTTTAACCCTTCAGACCCTTTCACAGCATCACAAGTCCCATATTTTCCTTGCTCATATGCACAGCAACACCAAGATTCCTGAACCTCTGACAGAGAATAACTCTCACACAGATACAGTAGTGAGATACATAATCGTTTATTTTCAGATGCTGTAAAACTCTTGAATTTTCTCATCAAAATCTCATGTATTGGGGCTGAGGTTGTGGCTCAGTGGTAGAGCACATGCCTAGCATATGTGTGGCCCTGGGTTTGATCCTCAGCACCACATAAAAATGAATGGATAAAATAAAGATATTGTGTCCATCTACAACTAAAAATAAAATAAATAAATAAATAAACTCATGCATTTTCTGCTCATGAATGAAGATGTTTTCCATTTCTTCCCCAAATTCTCAGCCACTGTCCATAACTGTTCTCATTGTACACCTTTGTGGGCCCCTATGTGGGAATTTGTAAACCCACAAGGACTACATTCTAATGCACTTAAGCAAATGAGTATTAACGCATTTCCCTCCTTTTCATCCTTGTTCCTTTCTTCATATTTCCACCAATATCACTCTGGGTTTTTTGGGCTGCTGCATGTTGATCTAAAAATTTACCTGCTTACAATTCTCACTTATTATTCGGTTTGCCACTATCACAAGCCTACATATTTAAAAACAGATAACACTCCTGCATATATATAACTCGTGCTTTTGCATAATTTGCTACTCATTGGAATATTATTTTAACTCATTGAATTACTCATACTCCTACCAAACAATCTTTGCTTGTATGAGTACATCATACTCTAATGACATACAAAATACATAAAAAAATAAAAAGGGGACATAACCCACAGTAGAATATAATTCTTAATTTTATGAAAATGAGCATAAAATAAAGGATATAAGGGGCAATGTCAATCAAGTGTACTGAAGAGGTGGTTTATAATTCCTAAAAGTTTTCCTGAGAGCTAGAAATTTCTAATACTTGAAATCTCCTGTTTACAGGACAGTTATGTTTTCTTGTTTACACTGAATATGCCCTGGTTATTTTAATTTATGGAAAAACATGCTTGTTTTTATTATAATCAATGCCATACAAGGCTTCAAATCAATTAAAATCTTTCATTATGCATAAAGTTACTTTCACATATGCTACAATTATAATAAGTACATATCTTTGTATAAAGGCACATGCTTTCTTTGGATTTTAAAATATTCCTGACTGCAAGATTTTGTATATAAAACTCCCAATGTTGCCAATATAATAGCAAATTAATCAAATTAAGTTACACTACCTAAAATAAAATTGAAATAATTTACTCATAAGATTCCTTTTTAAATCATCTTTATTTACAAAGTGTTATCCTAAGAATTATAAGACATTAAAGCTTTAACTGGAGCAAAAGTATAATCACTTATTTAAGTAAAAGTAGATACTTAAACTAAAAATGAGAGATAAGTCAAATTACTTTTAAAGAGAAATCAGAAACATCTGGTTTCTTGTTAGGCTTCTGGATGTTAAGTGGCAGTCTCATTTGAAGGGGGAGTCAACCCTGAAGGGAACTTACTTCTACTTTCAGAATGTGGGGATAGGAGAGGAATGCAGGTCTTGGGAAAAGATAATGAGAAAAATACCTCAGTGAATAAATATTTCCCATTGGGAATGGAGGGTGTGGTGGGCCTGGTGGAAAATAATTGCCAGATACTCCATATATGTTTCCTGGAGGAGGTGGAGGAAATAAAGGTCCTCTTCTCACGAACTGACTCCTTGGGTCCACTAAAAACAATGTACCTGTGACTGGAGGGAAAGATGAAAAAACAAAACTAGAGCCAGTTGCTTGGTTTTCAGCAGGGAGAGATGAATCAGGCACATTGGAATTACCAAGATTTATTTTGATATCATTTTTATTAGATTCCATTTCTGAAGACAGAGGCCCAACCACTTTATCCAATAAAGGCATATTAAAACTTTTGTGTTCAACTTGTACAGATCATCTACAATAATTAGAATTATATACATCTTGACTTTGTAGAGGAAGATGTGGATCAGAATATGGTTGGCCTTTTGGAGGGATCATCATCCTACAGGCCTTATCCTGTTGGGAGGTGACAGGCTCCAGTATTATAAGACACTCTCTGAGGATCAATTAACCCAACATAGCCTGATTTTTTTTTTCTTTCATTTATAATATGAGGTCCGAGAGGATTCTCTCAGCCTCTTGATCCTCTTCTCCTCCCACTGACACCAAAGATGAGAATATGAGTGGACCCTTCTTTTCCAAAAGAGGACCTCTCAATTCAGATGAAGGTTAACTCAATAGTGAGGGACCACTTCTGGAATGCTCTCTAGCAAAGGCTGTATTTGAATCATAAAGTGTGTTAGGATCTTTTTCTAAAAGTTTAAATTTAACCTCATTTTCAGTTAATTTTTGTCTGTTGTAAGCATTTTATTTCCTTAAATCTTGAGGTATCTTTTAGCACTCTGAGCTGCCAAGTCATTATCATGTGCTTTTTTCTCATAGTACATAATCTGCCCCTGATAAGAATGAATGGTTCTCTCCAATTCATCTTCAAGATTTTTGACTTGCTTTCTACAGTTCTCCATCTCTTCAGTTGTATGGCTGATGTTATAATACACTTTGGAAATTTTCTCCTCTCACTCTAGCCAGTAATTTTCTTCTCCTATTAATTTTCTTTGGAGTTTAATTACATTAATTGATATAGTTCAATTATCACATTAAATTTCTCCTGAAGATTCTGATTCACTCTTTTGAATTGTGTATATTTGAATGCAAAGATGATTGCTCTGTCTTAAGATTTTTAATATGTTCTATAAGGCCTTTCTTTACTTCATCTACTTTAGATAATGAATAAACATTTTGTTTTTCTCTTTCTAAGGTTTTAAATGGGGCATTTAAGTTAGCACCATAAACCTGTTTCTTCAAAGCTCCATTTGGCTGATCATCTAAGTGAGCACCAGTTTCTGATTCTCTCTTCATTTTCAATTCCAAGTTGTCATCATCTTTCAGGTCTTCTCCAAGCACAGAAGCCTAATCTTTAATCTGCAGCAAGTGTTCTATCAGAGACTTAATGTGACTTTCTTTCTCTTTTAGAACTTAGTCTGCATATACTGTAGATTCGTCCACTGTTATTTTCTGTTTATTAAGGTCATTCACTTTTTCTTTCCATACTTCAGTTTCCTGTAAAAGTTGTTTCTGATTATCATAAAGTTGGGAATTTTCTTTCAAAACTATTTTTATTGCTACCTTAAATCCCTCTGCATTCATTTGAAATATTCTTAAGGTTGTTTCAGTTTTGGCTCTTAGTAACTTGAGGGGTTTTGATTCATCTTCTAGGAACTTAATCCTTCTTGATATTTCTGCCATTAATTCATCCTTTTGAGAAGGTTTAGTTTTATCTTCTTTTAGCTCTTTTTCTAGAAAGAGTATTTAATCTCCAAGGTTATATTTAGAACCATACAGCTTTTCATATATCACCTATAAATTTTCTGCTTCTATGGACATCTTCTCCAAAATGGCATCCTTTAAAGATGACTCTAAGCCTTCATACTCTTTTTGAACAAGGATAACATTTTCAAGTAGTTGACATCTTTCTTCAATTAATCCAGCAAATTTTAGAGCAAGCTGTTTTTCTCTTCTCACATAACACCTGCTTCTAACACATTGACAACATGTCCACAGAAACCAGAGAACAGCAAAAGTCCAATAGCTGCATATATCACTAACTCCCAAGGATATCCATAAAGATGAGGGCCTGGTTTCATATCAACAGACAATGATACCATACCCTGTGTACTCCTTCAAGGACCAGACCTAAATCCAGCCTAGGGGCACTCTAAAAAACTCTCAAGTTATCAAATGCAATATGCTATTATTTAGCTAATGAAAAACAAATTACCCCCAGAAGTTCTCATATTACCAATATAAATTTAGTTTCTTCTAATCTCATATTGCAAAGCTCAATTATGTGTGTTTCAGGGCAATGCTTTTTTAACATCCTAAGAGAACTATATGAAAAAAGGTAAGCAACTCAAAAGAAATATGTCCATCTTTGCAAGACAAAGTTTTTCACATTTAAAGTTCTGAATATGATGTATCATAAAATCAACAGTTACAATTAATAGGAGATATTTGGTTCTGTTATGTTTCATCAAATCAAATCCAAAAAAATTACTGATTTAATAATAGGGTCTAAGTTTCTGGCAAATTTTAATGAAAAAAATATATAGAGAGATATATAGATATAAAAGCAAAAAAAGCAACATTACTGCATGCATTTTCTTGGTTGCAACAGAACTGATTTATTGTGATGGATACAGAAGCTGCTGTTTAAAAACCAAGGTGATCATATAATTTGCATAGGAGGAGGAGCAGATTATACATGTCCTGAACTGTGAATCACAAGTAGGGCCTCAAAGATAAGGAGACCTACAATAAAAAACACCATGTCAATCCATACACACACACACAACATGAAGGAGCCAGATAGATTCAATGAGATGCAAATGCTGACTTCTGCTATCTCTGCAGAACAAACGTAAGTGCTCCAAAGATGACAGATACCAGATGACACATGGATCCCACCCCAGTCTTTTGGCCCCCAGTGTGGTGCCTCTGCCATGATTTCAACACCGTGGAGAAGAGGAAAGCCTGTTTAGCACCATGAAATGCAGTCACTGGGGACCTGCTCAATCCAGTTAATGATAACAATCAAACATGCCTCTATGTGCATCTCTCTAGTAAAGAGGAAACATACCAGTCGAAAACAAGACACTGAATCAGTTTGTGACTTTCTGCTCCAAACCAATTGTCCTCCACTACCTGTTAGTATCTTTTCATCAACAGCCTATTAACTCTCCATGACAGCATTTGCAGGAAGCGCTGCATCCTTGAAGACATCTGTCTAACCAAAAGACTCCTCAGATGATGGTCCTCTTTTCAGAACAGTGGTGATATCGTGTTTTAACTTCAACAGGTGACCATAACTGAGTCCCAGCATAAAACAAGAACCTTCTGGCCCAGTATTTAACAGAATGCAAACAGTGGAGGGTGAGTTGCTGAGGAATAGACCTGAAAAAGTGAGATTGCAAGATCAGGTTTCAGTGACGGAATGGGTCCAGGCCAGGTGGAAAAAGCCTAAACAGACATGACAATGATGGAACTTGGGAAAACAGAGGAGGAGCTAATGGAGACACCTGGCCTTGCTCACAACCCTGAGGCATAAAAGGCATTTTTGTCTCTCGTCATCATGACCACCAGCACTGAGGGCACCCTTGATTATTTGTTTGCTTGTTTGATTTTAAGAAAAAGAAAGTTTGCTAAAATGCAAGGCTAAGTGTAGGATACAACATTTTTAGTGAAATGTCACTGATGACCTATTACAACATACTGAAAATATTTCTCTGTCTCCCCATCTTTCTTGCACACAGGCAGCCGTTAGCTCAGAGCTCACTCACTGATTTGACAGACATTCACAAACCCTCTGATTTGCCCAGACCTGAGCCTCAGATTGTGAGATTACAACAGATCTCACAGAAGGTATGAGGGGTTATCAGACAGGATATATGTTATCATGCAGGTAAGAAAATGGGTACAGTTAATCATTACTTAAATAGCATTAATGTTAAAACTAGAAACAACCTCAAAAAACAATCAAACTGCCTAAGCCAGAACTTCTTAAGCTTTTTTCTAAAAATTTCAAACCATGTATTTTCAAAAGTAAAATTTACAAAGAACCCCAATGAATAAAAGCAAATCAAAAGGAACTGTTAAGGCAGCAAAAAGCAATAGCAGGTATTCAGATAATGCTCAGAGCCTCCTCTAGGAAATCAAAATAAGAAGTCTGTCTAACCAAAAGACTCCTCAGAGGATGCAACATCTCCTGACAAGAGGTCACAGCACACAGTTTGAAAATCAGTGACTTTGTTTTCAAACTAGATGGTGGTGATGGCTAAGACTTCTGGGACTGTGCACAAGTGCATACCCTGAGGAGTGAAAGAGAATTGCTTTAACAGTGTGGATTTAATGATGTGTGGGCTAAATTGAAAGAAACCAAGTATCTAAAAATGAATTATCACCTGAGTTTTCACACATGACCTTTTTGTGACACTGAGCATCACTGGGTCAGTTGCTGATGGTTAGGTATGCAGGCCCTTGCTCGCCAGGCTCATTATGGGTTTTCAACGGCTAATGTGACTCCATTGGATTTCACCTTAGTGTAGGAGCAGAGACTCATGCCCACACACAACTGGCCACGTAGAAGAGAATCCTAGTCAATGAAGACAAACATTAATGGTACATTCTGCACAGACGTGGGCTCTGGTGGGTCTAGGCAAGGCCAGTTTTCTCCTTTTTCACAAAGGAAGAAACACACGTTAGTGGCTCAGGACTCAAAGGACTACCCTTGAACATCCTACTGTTGTGATCAGAAGACTTAAAATAAATTTGAACTGAACCAGTGCTGGATGGGCTGTGGCCTTGCCCATTGCTGGGTCCTGAAACCCTCCAGTCATCTTGAGTACCATGACATCCTCAGCTGCCTAAAACCCTGAAGCCATTTCATCTGTGCATTCTGTCAAAGGGAAGGAGCATCACTGGCCGCCATGGCCATCTACTAGTCAGAAAGCCAGGTGAGCATGGACCAGAAGACCATGTGCTCTTTTCCCAGCCTGTTGATGTCCACCTTTCTGCTGCCCTCAGAACATCTCATGTAGAGGAAGCACTCTTGCTCTTGAAAGAGAAACTATTTTCTTACAACATGACCAGCCCTGTTATGGTTTGGATATGAGGTGCCCTCCTAAAAGCTCATGTTAGGCAAGGTAGCAGTGTTCAGGGCTGAAATGATTACAACATAAGAACCATGAACCTAATTAGTGGATTAATCCATTTGATGGATTTGAAGACTACAGTACTGGGTGGGTAACCATAGGAAGGTGGGACATGGCTGGAGGAGGTAAGTCACTTGGACATGCAATTGGGGATTATATTTTGTCTACCAAGCTCCTTCCTCTCTCTCTGCTTCCCAGTTGCCATGAGCTGAACAGCTGTCCTCTGCTATACCTTGCTGATGATATTCTGCCTCACTCTTAGGCACAGAGCAATAGAGTTGGGACAACCATGGACTGAGACCTGTGAACCCATGAGCCCAAATAATGTTTTCCTCTTGTAAATTGTTATTGTAGGGCATTTTTGTCACTGTGATGAACAGCATATGACCACTGGTCCTTGAAAACAGCCATCTCCTTCATCTGGACTCAACTTGGAAAGGCTAAGGCCTGTCTCTCCCTGAGAGGTGACACACCTAGACACACAGAGCTCTACCAGTGATGTGGAACAAACCCAATTTCTGTCTTCTAAGCCATCTATGAAACAGTCATCACTTTGCCCTAGTAAGGATCCAGTTCTGGCTCACAGATATGGATCCCCTAGAGCATACTTGCCTTCTTCCAAATGTTTTGCAGCCTTCACTTGTTAATCATCAAGATGGACCAGGGAGGCACATATTCTCACACATGCTCCACAACCAAGGACATGGAGACACAGGGAGATTAATTAAATCACCCATGATAACACAGTTAGCAATAGGGGCAGCCAAGATGTGAGTTTCAGGAATGCTTTTCTAAGCCATTCTCAGGACTGGCCTGCTGAGTAGACAGGACACATTGTCCCCAGAGCTGCCTGAAGAGGCTCATCCTGGGTCCTGGCCTCCATGGATATAGGGAAGCCTTTAGCCAAGTGCAGAGACCTGAGTGAGCACAGAAGCTTTATACAAGCATTGGTGAGGACATGAAATTACAGAATCCCACCATGTCAATGGAGCATGAGGGCGCTGCAGGCCCTGTGAAAAGCAGTTTGTCTAATGGAATTGAAGTTATGGAGATTCTGGGTCCCAGCAATGCACCTCAGCAGAAATGCCATGGGACACATGTTCAAGGTCTCCACCACAGTACCATTGCATGGGGAAGAGTCCCTGGGCCTGGAGATGACCCAAGAATCCTCTTGAACCAGACAGATAAGCACCTTGTACTGCCCCCCCGCCAAGGTGCACTATCTATCATGACTGACAAGATGAAGCCAAATCTGGCAAAATCAGACATGGAAGAATGTACATGAAGTCTGAATCAGGTAAAATTCAGATGTGATGTTAGTGAGCAGCACTGGGCACTGTGAAAACACAGGAACACAGAAAGCCACTGCCTGAGTCAACAAGTGATGACTTCAGAGTCTGTGGTTGAGCAACGGGACAGAAGCCTTCCAAGAGTGCCTGCAACTTAATTTGGCACCTGAGTGTTCACTTCAACTGCCTTTCAATGATAATGAAGGCATGTGCTCTTTCTCTGTATCCTATTGCACAATTTTAATAAAATACAGAAAAGTAAGGGTTCCACCAACACAAGTAGCAAATTTCCTTCCAACTATCCTTAAGACCCCTTCTATGCCCAAGTGACTCTGGGCTACTTTGTCCACAACTACAAGTTTGCCTCTTTAGATCTGCTTCTCCATCAGACAGCATCACTTCAAATGACTCCAGCTTTATCTTGAAAAATCTGCATGTGTTATGCTGGCTTTGAACTGTTGCCTCAGCCTCCATGTGACAGGACACCAGGCTCAGTCACACTTTTCTGAACATACAAGACTCCTGTCATCTTTCCCTTCATTCCAGAATCAATACCAAGTCTGGTCGAGGGAGCTCTTCCTATATATCCTACCTTTCCTTAAACTCCTATGGTTCCTTTACTGTCCTCCTGTTCATATGGCTGTTTTACTGACAGACTAAGCCCCAGCAAACCTGTGGGCATCTGAACACAAGTATAAGTTATGACACTTTTATCTGATTCTCTGGGGCTTTCTGAGTACAGTAATGATCTACTGATTCTCTGCCCACATCCCTATCCTTTCTGTCCCACCAAGCATCCAACCATTTGTCATGTACTGCCCTCTGATACATCCTCATCACGATTCTTAATGTCACTTGGTGCCTCTTTCTGTACATCAGTGATATGCTTGTGTCTTGGCTTCACATCTCCATCTAAAGGTTCTGAGTTTCTCACACCACAGTTAATCACTCTGATGTCATAGGATGGAAGAGCTCATGGAGGGGGAAGACACAGTGGCTGAGGTCTTCCTCTGGGGTACTGAGACACTTCTGAATCCAAATGTGCTCCTGTCAATCTTTCAGAGTAGGCAGAATATGTAATTTGGCTTTAGAATCAGTTGGTCCTGGGAAAGAACATGTCTTATGTACACACCCAGTGCTCCAAGTGTTGCTCCAAGGAATAATGTTCCTTGGGTCCTCAGAATGATCTGATGGAATGGCACAGTTTTGTATCCATTTTTTCATATAAAACTTCTAAAGACAGAGAAGTCACTCAACCAAGATGACACAGATAGAAAACAACAGAGGCAGTATTCCAGCTGAGGGAGTATTCAGGTCCCCATCACAGAATTAGAAGGTGCTAATTATGTTGGCACAAAGCAGGAGGAAGCCTTGTAACTTTTCCTTCCTTTTGTATTTGTCTTCAGACTCCTGCTCAGCTCTGCATGGAGGTGTGTTCTCCTTTATGGAGTGCTCTTCTAAAACCTGGTAGCAAAAGGTTTATTAGTCCTAATTTACCTAGTCTTCACAAGATGATATGAGGATAACTAAGGAATTTCCAAGGTTTTCAGGGACATTCAGTGGCAGCTTTCACATCGACCTGTTCCACAGCCCTGGAGTGGCCTAGAAGTCTCCAGTAATTGCCATGCACCTCCCAGGAACAGCAGAACCTTGCATCAAAGATCAACTGGTGACAAGGCTGGCCCCATCAAGCAGGTGCACGTGTCCAATCAGAAACAAATTGCCCCCTTCTGGACCTACAGTCAATAGAAAAGCCCCTCCTAGGAGCACCAAATAGATGATGATGACAGGATCCATTTGCCCAGGGCTGCAGCCTTGTTAAGTCCTCTTGATTTGCCTCAGTTCCTGCTCTTTTTAACCCAAAAGCTCATGAGAGCATTCCATGGAAAGAACCAAGACCCTTAAGCTCAATTTGCTTTCCTGACATAGCCATAGTGAGGAAAGCTCCTTCTTTTTTTCTCCATTACTTTCCAGTTTGGTTTTGACATGAGTGGCTGGACCTTATTGGCTGGTACCCAAGGATCAGATCTCTGGCCTCAAATTGCATTAACATTCCCAGAGTTATGGCTCCTAGCCACCCCATCTACTGTTGCATGGAGGGCTGCATTTGCAGGTGCTCCAGTTGGTCTCAGCATAGCCTGTTTGGTACCCTCCTGATTTTAACCATGTGGCTGCTGGGAGTTTTCAGTCCATACCACAAACCTCTTCAGTCTGTTATACTGGCTATGTTATTCTCTGTTCCTCAGAAGAGCCAATCTGACCTGCAAAGGCCGACTTCCCCATTTTCCATGGCCCTACATCTAATGCATCAGTCTGTGATGCCACAGAGAAGGTTTTCTTGTAATGTCTGCAACTTTCAATGATTCCAATAGGAATGTCAGTGCCCTGTAGCTGGAGAGGATGTTGAACAGGGAGGCTCTGTTGTTTCTGTAGTGCTAGGCTTCATGGCTTGGGGGAGAACAGATTGCAAACATGTTTTGTGGATATGGCTGCAGAGGTGACTGGTCCACCTCGACTGGTTTTTTGAATGGTTCTGACTTCCTGTCGATACACCTCCTGCTGAGCAGCTTGAAGAACTTGGAGCCATCCAAGATCTCACCCAAGAAACACCTGCAGTGTCAGTCCCATGATAACCAAGGTAACCCATATCTTCATCTAGAGGAGATCAGCACTGTTGTGTGGACAGCACCCATTTTGTCAGTCTGGACCAATCTGTTTTGTTGTGAAGACATTCCACTGAAGAATCTCAGAGCAGGACAGGAAGTTGGAAAAAAAACTGCTCCAATTCACATATTTACAGTTAAGAAAAAGTCTCAATCAATGGCATGGCTTGCCCAGGATGGAACAGTTGCCCCCACATTTGAGAAGATTAGCATCCTCTCTCAGGAGATTCTCTGAAGCCAGAGGTTTTTAACACCACCCAGGTGTCCCAACATTGATAACTGTGGCCTGAAACTCTATTGAACTCTGAATAATTCCCCAACCGCCCAGATAAATCAAAATGCAACTTGTCCAAGTGAAAATCTTCATGCCTTCACTCTATCCTTAATGCTGGTTACCCACACACCAAGGCAAAGGCTGAATCATGACCCCCAAAGTATCAGAAGTGGCCTCTGGGAAGGGATTAGGTCAAGTGGATAAGTCTTTATGAGTGAAATTAGCATTCTTATCAAAGAGGCCCAGGAGCTCATTCACCTGCAAGGATACATGAAGAAGGCCTCTCCATGAGCCAGAAAGGGGAAGACATGGAAACTGCTGGCACCTTGATCTCAGACTGTCCAGCCTCCAGGATGGTAATGAATGACTTTATGTCATGCATAAGATACTTGGTCTATGGTATTTTGTTATAGCAGCCTGCACAGATGGGGACAACCTCCATCGAAACCTGCTGCTCCTAAAGCATCTCAGTTAATGGTCAGATCATCATTCCATTTCTCAGGACATAACCTGGGAGTAACTTTTGTCACCTCACTTTCAGCAGTCCATCAGGACAGTCAATCAACTCCATCTCTGGAACATACCAAGCCCGCCCCAAGCTTTCCTCCACTGTCCCAACTGGATCCTATCTCCATCTCTCCCAGCCTCTTACTCCTTCCCTTAAGGTCTGCAAACCTTCCTGGCTTCCTCTGCTCAACAGAGCACACTAAAAGATATCCCTCAGCATGGAGCAGATCCTATTATCTTCTGCTCCAAGTCCTCTGTTGATTATTCATCTTTTTCTCAGTGAAAGGAAAGGAAGAGAGCAAGACCAAGGAGTAGATCAGGCTCCAATATCAAATTCATCCCTGGTTCTAGAAAAATGGGTAACTCTGTGACTCACTTTCCCCACATCTCTTCCTGCTTGAAAGTCACTAGAGGTAGCTATTTTAAAAGAAAGAGGGGTTAGCAGACCAGGGGTCATCCCAGGCCTCCTTTCCACCCTTGAACAATAACTCTCCATGAGGCCCATGCTTCCTGATTCATAATCATAAACCTGCACCCGACAATTTCATTCCCTCCTCCTCCTGTGTGCACAGGCTCTATCCCTCCTGCAGGCCACTCTGCTGATGCAAAGGTTCTTAGAGAGTGTGGTGACAGATGAATTTGTAACATTGAAATAAAACAAAGAAAAAAACCACAAAGGCATGGAAAAGGAGAAAGAAAATCTTCTGTGATGTGTGGGTGGTGGCTTTATAGTTACAAGAAATATGGTTTATTTTCCTGGCAGGGCTTGGAAGTGCAAAAACCTAGCCAGACCCTGAACTCACAAACTCCTGACAGCAATATCTGAAAAAATGGAGAACAATTAGTCTCTGTTTACCAAGGATCCCTGATCACTTGCTGGATTCCTCTCCTGTGACATAATCCACAGCCTTGGGCCAGGGTTCCACCGGCTTCCTCACAGGATGTCTCTGTACCAAGACACAGATCTTTACATTCAATGTCAACATACCCCCTGGAAAATTTTTTAAAAAGTTTTCCTTTTCTTTACCCACCCCCAGTACAGCTCCTCCCCCAGCTTCCCATTCTCTTCAGGCTCCATGGCCAGTTGTGTTGCCACCTCAGACTGTCCAGTTGTCTCTGGCACTACAATGGGGATGCTTTGGGATACAAAGAACCACATTCCTAACTAAGTAAATTCTGAAAATGCTGAGAAATTTAGAACAAAACCTGGAAGGATGATACCAGGCATTACCTACCACAGGTTTGCCAGAACAAGAGGAAAATGACCATTTTGGGAGCAACCTCTTTACACTCCTACTTTGAGAAGATATAAGAACATTTCCCAGGACACCATTGGCCAAGTGGGGTCATGGGCAGCCCTCACAAAAGAAAGTCCTGACCAAGTGACTGGGAGAGCCAGGACTAGTTTTGGCAGCTCACCATTCCTTTCCATTTTGCCTAGAAAAACCATGCAGCAGGCAGAGAAGCAGACACAGTCCAGAGGCAGACCTCAGCTTCCCCACACACTGCAGCCTCATCCTTTCCTTCCCTCAGGTGCACTTCAGGAACTGTCTCTTCCTAGATGTGCCTCATATCATCTGTCTCCACAAAGACTGACAGATGCTGATTCCTCAACATGATGCTCAGCTGAGCATTCCAGCACCCAAATGTCTTGGTGGCTGTCTTATCCACTCTGTTAGTTGGCTTTCCATCACTATCATAAAAATACCCAAAAAATTACCTAGAGGAGTAAAATCTTGTTTCAGATCATGGATTCAGTGCTTCAGTCCAAGGCTGGCTGACTCCATCACTCTGGGCCTGAGGTGAGGCAGAATATCATGGTAGAACGTGGATGAATGCTTCTCAGCTCATGACTTCCAGGAGAGAGAGAGAGAAAGATGGAGCTTCACTGGCCAGGGACAAAAATATACAAAAAGTTACACCCCCAATGATCTACTTACATCCTACTCACCTATAATCATTACCCATTAACCCCTTCAAGTTATTAACACACCAAATTAATTAATCCAATGATTATGTCACAGTTCTTATGGTATAATCATTTCACATCTGAAAAATTCCGTATTGTGTAACACATGAGCTTTTGGGAGACACCTCCTATTTAAATATCATGTACCTTACTAGGTATCAACCTCCTCTCACTGAAACTCAAGGCCTTTGACAATATGGCCATTGATAAAATAAAATCAGTGCTGTTTTCATCTAGACCCTGAGAGGAACTGAGAAAGGGAAATGACATTCCTGACAATAGGTGGCTCATCCATGATCTCCCCAAGACAAAACATGCACTGCTAATAGAATGAAAACCTCAGGCATGACCACATGGTGGTCATATCAAAAACTAGGTGGAGACTGACTGTAAGGCCAAAAAAATCACTGAGTCCATCCTTTATTTCTAACATGAGTGACAGCTGACTCTTTACCAACATGGACTGTGATTCTCCAGTAATTTTCCCACCCCTGAGACAAAAGTACTTAAGATGCCCAATCACCAAACTGCCTCACTTCTTGATCCTGTCCTGACTCATGTCTTGGAGTCATTGAATAGAAGCCAAAATTCTCTAAGGGACACTGCTCCATGCTTATTTCTGAGATGCTTCTGTGTGGCTGTGGAGCCACCAGACATCTAACTTATTTAGTCTCACACCCTGGTGAGCTTCAATTGGTGGACATCAGCATTATGATCTTGTTTCTAATGTTATTTCCCTCAGATCTCAATATCTAATTTAAAATTCAGAACTTTTTTCAGCATCATAGGTCACTCTGTACAGGTCTCTACATACAGCTGCCATTTTGCAAGAGATATGGAGGAAAGAGAAAGGAAGGTGTGAACTATATTCTAAATATTAATTGGCAGAATCCAGATGTGAGAACCTCCATGGTCACAGAATCTGCCACCATAACAAACAGAAACCAAGGAAAAGACACACAGGGTGGAGAGCCTGCAAACCAAGACCTGCACCAAGACATGCCAAGTGGTGCATGGGGTGTCTTAGTCTTTGAGCATGTGGGCAGTGGGGCTTATTACTTCTGGAGGGAGGAGGGACTGGAGCTTGGATGCAGCCATATGGGATGCTGGCAAGGTGCTGTTTCTTACTTGGTTCTAGGGTGTTTCCCCCAATTTTTCACTAAGTTACACATTTTTTTACTGTGGTCCCCTCCCCTGCTTTGTTCTTGCATTGCTTTCCATTACTGTAATAAATATCTGAGGTAATCAGCTTAGAAAGACAAAGGTATATTCTGGCTTACTGTTTGCAGGCTATGGTCCATGGTTAGTTGCCCTGTTGCTCTTGGACCTGGGGAGAAAATGCATAACAACCAGGGAGTGCACGGTGAAAATTGACTCACTTCATGGTGGCTGGGAAGCAGAGAGTGGGAAATTAAGAGGCCAGAGTTCCTCAGTCTCCTGAAAGTAGGCCCTAACAGGAAACTCCCCACTAGTGCCCCCCCCATTAAAGGTCCCACCTCCTCCCAATAGCTCCTGTGGCTGAGATAAAAGCTTTACACCTGGGCCTGTAGGGGTCCTTCCAGATTCAAACTTTATTAGTTTTAGTCTTAATTTAAAAAGAAAAGGATAGGAAGTATACCCTCCACTGGTATTTTCCTACAAGATAGGAGTCTACAGATGGGAGAAGCCAGGAGACCACCTGGGGTCATCCCAGCAACCAGGAGGCACCACAGCTTGACTAGGGAGGTGAAAGCAATGGAGGCATGGAGTGGAGGCCAGGTTCAGGGTGCACTGGAAGTAAGAACCACCACAGCTGCTGACAACTGGATGGAGCACAAAGAAAGAGAAGATTGCACTGGGGTGGATCTCAGGGTAACAGTACTTGCCTGGCACGTGTAAGGCCCTGGTTTCCATCCCCAACAGCATAAAAAAATTTTTAAAAAGAAAGATATAGGAGACAAAAGGTCAAGCCTCTGCTTCTCCTCCCTTTGTTGTACAACCAGACAATAACAAACTCTTTCACCTTACGTCAGGGAAATCTGCTTTGCAGCAATGAGAGTCCCAGTTCCCCTGGCTTGCATTCTTATCCATGGTAGATGCCTATAACTTTGTTTCGGTTCTCCCATTAGCTGAGGGTGCCTGACCGGGGCCGAGCAGGTAATGCAGGCACAGGCAGAATTCACCAGGTCCATGGGCACTGTCAGTCTAGATACCAGGAGAGTCTTGGTGTCCCCTTGGTCACCAGATCATTCACTGGGAAGATATTCTTGGCAAGAAGGCTGCCTGCAGCTTCAGTTGCTACAGGGTGGGGCCTGGGGAGTCTGTAGTCACCAGCCCTGGGAGTGAGAGAATTGATCCCAGTGACAAAGGCAGCTGCCTCCTCCTCCAACTCACATTGTTAGTTGATTGGTGAGCCCAGAAATCTGATGCTTTGGGAAAAGAGGGAAAGCAAAATAGTTTCTGCTTTAAGAAACTCCTGAGTCCCAGTTATCTAATTTGTTTTTAAAAAGGAGAGATTTAATTTTCCATGTATTTCCTCATTTAAATCTGCACTCGGTGCCAAGGAAAAAAGTAGCGCATATAGAGATCCATACCTTGCCTTGAACTTTATCTCAGAAGACATGCCACTGAGGTAGAAATTTTCCTGTCCTTCAGTGGCATCTTTCCTGGTTTTCCTGGTTCCATGGAGCATACTGTAGGCTCTCAATAAAAGTTAATTTTGCATGAGTGAATGAAGAAGTAATCCAATAATATTTCTGAAGCCTCCTTAGCCTCAATATATATATTGCCTGTGCCTCCTGATGCGTTTCTTACACATCCCTCTTACTTGAAGTTCACCTGGCAGAATTCCTTATCTTTATTCACCAATTCACATTTTAGAGTTGTAGATAGTTTTGCATTCATTCACACAAGCATTTATACTGTACCCAGTATCTGCCAACCACTGCTTCAGAGTATCTTACGATACATCAATAAACAAGAAAAATAATCACCTGTTTTGTGGGTGTCATTCTCATTAAAAGAAACAAATAACAAATATAATGAATAAACAAGTTATTCAGAAAAAAGCAGATCAATGGGTGGGCAGAGTATCACAAGAGATCTGATGCAGGGAGAGGGACTGACTGTGTCATCCTAACATATTATCATAGGAACACAAGTTCCAGAACCTGTCTTGTATGTCTGCTGCAGAGCAACCTTAACTTTAATTTTCACTTAATAGTGTGCCAAAATATATTAAATGAGAATACCAAAACACTAGAGAAAAAACAGAAGTATTACTGAGCCCATAGTAAATGAAATAAAAATGAGAATGCCTAGGATACTCAGAAGTTATTGATTAGATTCATAAGTAGCTTTTTATCCATTTTTTTTTGTTTATAAAACTTCAGGGAATATGGAAAACCTTTTAAATTGGTAGCCAAATGATATATAAAATGTAAAATTTGAAGGTATTTATAGAGTACCATGTGATGTTTTGATACATCAAATAAGGTACAATGTTTAAATCAGGTTAAAGACACCTACTTCCTTAAACATTTCCCTTTTGTATATGGTGAAAACGTGTGGGCTCTTTTCTTCAAGCTTGTTGAAATATATCATATCTAACTGTTATCAATACTCACCACCCTACTGTGCAACAGCATTCCAGAAAAAGTTTACTGTTGGTTTTATTTATTTATTTAATTATTTATTTACTAACTTATTCATTTGCTTATCAATGAGTGTTTATTTTATATATTTATTTAAATGTGGTTCTGAGATTTCAACCCAGTACCTCACACAAGGTAGGCAAATTCTCTGCCTCTGAGCTACAACTTCAGGCCTGTTTGCTGTTGTTTTGCTTTGATTATTTCTGCAGCACCAGGGAAAGAATAGGGCCTTTTGCACTGGGAAAGGATTACACCATAGAGCTACACAGACAACCCAGCAGAAAGCATTTCTGGAAGGAGTCAGAAGATGGACTGAATCCTCCCCTGAAAGAAACAAATTTGGACTACATCCATTCTTTTTCCTACTTGGTCTCATGACTTTTCAAGTATAAAAGCCATGTATACTCTTTGTTTAAAAAACAAAGAGCCATACTGTACAGAGTTCTATAAAATAAGTTTAAAATCCTCAGGGAACTGAGAAGAGTTCTCTTATTTTGACATTCTTAAAGTATAAGTGTGTTAATATCTACCATTTTTGTGTCAAAAACATGGAAATGCATATTTCCTTAACAGGTATTTAATACAGCACAATGGCCGATGGGCAAGGAAATGAAGGAGGTTTTCATTCTCTACTTTTTTTTTTGAATGCTGCCATTGAGTACTTTACATGTGTATATCTGATTAAATTAAATTAATATCTGATTAAAATGAGAGCTATGTGGTCATATTTTATAAAATAACCAGTACGCAGTATGATAGTTAACACCCAGTAAGCTGAATAGTAAGTTTCCCCATCCAAACGTATGAAAGAATAGAGTTAGAAACCTAGCTTGAATATCCAACTGATTACATGGGCATTTCCATTAGGAAAAATTCACACTTCCCTGTCTATCAAAATGTCCAGAAGAAAGCCCTTTTTCCTGACTCTACCCACAAGGTCATTGGTCTAATACATCTTCCATGGCGCCTCGTACAATCGTCCAACCCAACCTTAGCCAGGCTCTCCACCATCCCCGATTCCTCATCTGTGGTGTCCTCATGCAAGCCAATGTCAAAAGCCAGCTTACCAGGTGAAGAGGCAGCATAGATACTAAAAACACAGAATCAGAAGTGATCGCTCAACATTTATAGTTACCCTGGAGTCCTGTTCTGACAACAAATTGGATATGTGTCACTCTCTGCTGCCTAGGCTTTTTTCTAAAAATCTGGATCCCTCTGCACAAATCCCATGTCTTTAATGGCTGAGGCAGAAGAGCCCTAGCACAGCATTCTTTAGGAAAAATATGTAAAGAAAATGTATAATTTTCCCTCATAAATGACTAAGGAAATGTGCTTTGTCACAAAAAGACAAGTATCTGGAGATCTGTTTGTATATCTCTCACTTCATATGATATTTATGATCCCCAGCAAGAGCACAATATGATCTGACAGTGAGAACCAGCTCCCAAGCCAGTTGAAAAATATAGTTGAAAAACTATTCAATTTTATCTTCTAGTTCTGTTTTCCCATCATTTTTTTAAACTCTCTGAAATCCATCCAGAATTGCTTCATATTGGTGTGCAGGATGTCATCTTATTAAAATTAACTTTGATTGGGCATGTGTTTCCCTAGGAGGAATTGGTTTCTCTCCATAATATCATAGCCTCCAAACCCTAGGTTTTCCTGACTGCATGGTCTTAAAGTTCAGGGTCAGTTTTTAGACTAACTGCCAGCACCTTATTAAGTGCTATAAAAAAGAGGACACAAAATGAATGTGGTATAAGCTTGCAGTACACCACATGTGCACAAAACACACTTACATCCAGTAATAACATGACCATGTGAAGAGGATACAGATAGATAGTTCTACAGATTGGGAAAGGCCAGGCCCCTCTCAAAAGCTCTGGACAATTAATGAAAAAGCTATAAAATCCCCATTATTGAACAGGGCCCTTCCAGCTAAATGGTGGCCAGTGAGTGTGTGAAGGCAGGAGATAAACTGACTGGGGGATACTCAGCACAATAAGGTTGTGTCATCTATGTATGTGACCTGGAGACTTGGACTTGGCCTGCTGACTATGAAGCACTGTCTCTTATGGTTATAGAAAAGGCTTCCAGGGTCTCCAAAACCTGTTTTTAGTAAGCACAGGATTGTGTGTCTGATCTGGAAACAGGCAACCCACAAGTATCCCTGATGTTCACATATTTCAGATATAAACTATGTTAAATGTCTGTTTTTATTACAAAAAATGTAATAACTTTACATTACTCAGACTTCCCAGACAAAAACAAGATGATGCCTGATGAAACCTTCTGCAAATATTCTCAACAATATTACAGTCCTCAGCACTTCAGTTACTAGCAGACATACTGTCTTCTAAGTTTCACAGTACATTGAGATAGATGGTATAATTATCCTACTAACTTCATTAAGTTCCATGGAAGCATGGACTTGACCTATTCACTCTGTATTCCATACCTAGTATAGTGCCTAGCACACAGAAGTTGATCAAGCAAACTGATAAAAGGACCCAAAGACATTTTCAGACACAATTAAAAGTTTATAAAACCCAGCAAAGTATCTCAGGCTGTATGGTGGCAAAATGTGTCTGAACCCCGACTTCAGCACCAACATGCATAATAGACTCAACTCTAAGACACTGTTAACACTGAAATGCAAATGGTACCCTCAGCTTAGCCACCACCAACTGTGCAGGAGATAGTGGCTGGGTCAAAAGGTACCACTGACCAGACAGCTCTCAGGTTCACTGGGAGCTGGGATTATTTTTCATAGTTTTAACTAATTTGCCTGTGGGCATATATTATAATGCAATTCATATAAAAATCCCAAAGACAATTCTTCACAGAACTAGAAAAAACAATGATGAAATTCATGTAGAAAAATAAGAGATGCAGAATAGCCAAAGATATCCTTAGCAAGAAGAGGGAAGTAAAATATATCAAAATAATATAGCTTGAACTGTACTACAGAGCCACAGTAACAAAAACAGCATTGTTTCAGCACTAAAACGACACAGAGACCAATGAATGGTACAGAATAGAAGACACAGAGACAAACTCACAGAAACATAGTTATCTCATACTAGATAAAGGTGACAAATCATACATTAAAGAAAAAAATCCTGTTCAACAAATGGTACAGGGAAAGTTGTAAAGCCACATAAAAAAGAAAGTAAAGCCCTCTCTCCACTCTGCACAAAATTCAATTTAAAATGGATCAAAACTTAGGCAGTAGAACAGAGACCTTGTGCCTAATAGAAGAAAAAGTAGGCCCAAAACTTCACTGTCAGCCTAAGATCTGGCTTCCTTAAGGAGACTGCTACATTCCAAGAAGTAAATCAAGAATAAATAAATAGGATAGATTCAAACTTAAAAGCATCTTCTTATCAAAGGAAACAATCAATAATGTGAAAAGAGAGTCTACAGAATGGGAGAAAATCTTCACAACATGCACCTCAGAGCATTAATCTCCAGGACATATGCAGAACTCAAAAAACTAACACCAAAAAAACAAATAACCAAATCTATTAATGGGCTAAGAACTGAAAAGACACTTCAGAGAAGAAGCGACAAATACATGAAAAAATGTTCAACATTTAGCCATTAGAGGAAAACAAATCAAAACTACTCCAAGATTTTATCTCACCCCAGTCACAAACATGATTACCAAGAATACAATCAACAAGTATCAATAAATGTTGGCGAGCATGTGGGGAAAAGGGTGCATGTGCACATTGCTTGTGGGACTATAAATTGATACAACCATTATGGAAAGCATTATGGAGATTCCTCAGTAAACGTGGAATGGAACTAACATCTGACACAGCTCTCCCTTTCCTCATTTTATACACAAAGGATTTAAAATCAGCATATTACAATGACACAGCAACATTATGTTTACAGCAGCTCAACTCATAACAGCTAGGTGCCTTTCAACAGATAAATGAATATATAAAATATGATGTGTATGAGAATATATATACATATGTCTGTGTATGTGTGTGTGTGTATATATATACACACATACACAAAAAAAACACATTTACACACATATATATGATGGAATAAAACTAGGACTTAAAGAAGAATGAAATTATGACATTTGCTCGTAAATGAATGGAGCTTATCATGCTAAGTAATAAGCCAATCCCAAAAAAACAAAGTTGAAAGTTTTCCCTGATACAACATTTGCTAATCATAGTAAAGGGGGAGGTATGGAAGAATAGAGTTGCTTTAGATTACATAGAGGAGTGAAGAGAGGGGAAGGGGTATAGTGGGTAGAATGGATATTAGAATAAATCAGACATTATCATCCAAAGTACGACTCGTTGATGCTACATCTTGCACAACCAGAAGCATGAGAAATCATACTACATTTATGTATGATATGTGAAAGTGCATTCTATTGTCATGTAGAATTAGAACAATTTTTTTAAAGTAGATTGAAAAACATACCAATTTGCAGAAAAAATATGAGTACAATATCTACCTATAAATAGATCTGACTGGAGACAACCACGCTAACTGAAGCTAAGCCAGTTTTCCAAAACAAAATTAACAAAAGATTTTTTTTTTCTGGTATGTGGAAGCTAACCCACAACAGCAGGGGTGATGGGAACAAAAGTGCAGTAGATTAGACAATGGAAATGGAGGGAAAGGATAGGAGATAAGCCCCCCTTTTATATATATGAAAGATGATATGTCATGAGCTTTGGAATGTTTTGAACAATCAATAAAAAAAGAAAAAGAAAAAAAAAAAGAGTGGATTTAGTAGCCTCTCCCTTTTCTGCCAAATGATTATACTTCTATTGGGACAGACTTTTCCCACTTCTCACCTCCAGAACTGTGGAAAATAATTTTCTATTCTTTATAAATCTCATAATTTTCATTACTATAAATTAAAATTAACAAATTGCAATATTTAGATGCTAATTACCTAACATATAACAATACCTTTGAAACCGGAGTTTGAAGATGAATATCCATGGCTTCTGCTGGTAGGTAGGGGTCTACGTTCGCCAGGCATGGAGGTCTTTGCGTCAAAGAAGAGTCTTAGCTCCTCATGGTGGGCCATTCCAATCAGCGTTGCAGCAGACCCCAGCAGATACTCAACCATTTCTTCTGTTTTTGGCAGTCTCTTCAAAGTCAAAGGATCATCTCTGGGAACCAAACCAGGCTAGAACTTGTGTAGAACTCTGGTGGAACTCCTGCGAAACCCCGGGAAATTCCAGCTAAATTCCTGTGAAACTCCAGCAAAACTCCAGCAAAGCCTTCATGGCCTCTGCAGCTTCTCTTCATCAGAACAGCCTCCAAGGGTTTTTTTATAGCTCTTGGTCTAATGCTATTGGTTCAAACTTATGCTAATTAGGACTTGAAAGATGTACCAATGCTATTGCCCCAAAGCTATGCTAATTGAGTTGGACACCTAGGAATTTCATTGGTCAGTCTTTTTTAAATATTCTCAGAAACATTCATATATCAAAGCAGCCCTGAATTCCCACACTGACAATGAATGAATGGGCTGAGAAGCTGCTCAATGGCAAAGCCACAAAGCGCTTTACTTGCGTTCCCAAAGCCATAGGTAGAACCCCACCCATTCATCAACTGGTAGACCTGCACGGAGCTCAGGTCCAGCCTGGAACCACCTCCACACATGGGTTATATTCTCATTCAAAAAAGGAAAAAAAAATAATGATAAACGAATGCCAGCAAAAAGCATATAAACAAACTTTATCAATACATAAATCCTTATTCAAAAACATACCTGCTCTGAGTTTTGCAGGATCTCTGTCAAGTGACCCTGTATCTTTTACCTCTTCAAAATATTTTTTCCCAAAAGTTGAGAGTCATGGACAATGTCTTAGTCATCCCTCTTCCGCACCTATGACACAGGTGACATGCATGTGTGGGATGTAATCTGGCTGAGGATCAAGGTCTGATTTGGGGCCAACTTGGGAAGCATTGCTGGTGATATTACAAAATAGCTACTTGTTAAAATTCAAATGCATGCATGAACAAATGACATAGAACAAAAGATATTTTGATTAAAGCTCAAGAAGAAGAAAATAGGGCTGGGGTTATGACTCAGTGTTAAAGCTCTTGTTTCCCTTGTGTGAGGCACTGGCTTTTATTCTCAGTATGACCTATGAACAAATGAATATCATAAAGGTCCAGAGACACCTGCCCAAGCTCAGGTCCTTCCCAGATGCAGTGGAGTTGGGGCCCAGTGTAGCCTGGTTTCATCACACCACCAGCAGAATGCTCAGGCCCAGCCCAGGACCGCTTCCATTCCCAAGCAGAGTTCATGTACTGTCCAGGTCTGCCCCCAGTGACCTGCACAGGAGGTCACACACAGGGTAGGCCACCACCCATTCCTCAACTTGTAGACCTTCATGGAGTTCAGATCCAGCCAAGAACCACCTCCACACATCTGCAGGAACCCGCTGGAGCTCAGATTCTGCCCAGAGCAGCCTCAACAACCTACATGGAGCCAAGGAAAGTGTAGGTCCAGGTCCATCCCAAAACTGGCCAACCCTCTCTGGAGCTGAAACTCGGGCCAGGACTGCCTCTGACCACCAGCAGACCACTGAAGGAGCTCAGATCCAGTCCAAAGCCATCCCAAGGATCTGCATGGGAGATGGGCCCCAGGGTGGCCTGTGTACATCCACTCACCATGAGAGTGGTACCAGAGCACAGGTTCTGCCCAGGACTGTCTCCACCTACCAGCAGCTCCTTCCAGAGTTCAGGTTTGGACTAAGACAGACTGCCCACCAAGAGACACTCACCAGTGGTCAACTCCAGCCCATTTCAGCCTCGACAAACTGTGTGGTAGCTGAAGCCCAGAGTTGTCCCCTGTCCTTCCCTCCACCATCAGACCCATGCTGGATCTCAGGCTCCAACCAGATAAGCCTTGCAGATGTGCACAGGAGCATTGGCAGAGGGTAGCCCTGGAAATACATGCCCACTACCAGACCTCCACTTGAGCTCAGGCTCCACCCAGGACCTACTCTTCCCAAAGGCCAAGCTCTTACAAGGCCCAGATCAGCCTTGCTATCCTGTGAGGGAGCACAGGTAAGGGGAGGCCCAGTTCCATCCAGCTGCCAACCTATCCATTCAGTGGTACTCAAGCTCTTACCACATAAGACTTGCAGATGTGCAGAGGAGTCTGGGCACAGAGCAGCACTGGCCACAACAGACCTCCACATGAGCTCAGGCTCAGCCCCAGACAAATTCTGCCCACAGGCAAGTAACCCTCCAGAGCCTAGACCCTGTCAAGGTCCACCTCGACCCCCTACATCACAGCCTGGGCAAGGACAGGCATGTTCCATTCTTCCACTGGCTGACCCCTTCTGGAGCTCAGGCTGAGCCCAGGACCACCATTATCCACAGGCAGACCCCTGTCAGAGCTCATAAATGGCCCAGATTGTCCTCGCTGACCTACCCAAGAGCCCTGGCAAGGGAGGCCTAGCTCCATCCTCCCACCTGCAGAACTCTCCCAGAGATCCAGCTTGGCCCAGATCCAACACAGCAAAAGATAGAGCCCAACGCTGAGGGTAGCCCAAGTCCATCCAGTCACCTTCAGACTGGCACGTGAGCTCAGGCTCTGCCCAGCAATGATTCCGCCCACTGTAAGACAGTCACCAAAGTTCAGCCCCAGTGCACATAAGACTACTGACAGGTGCAAGAGCCTAGCCCAAGGTAGGCCTGGGACCAACTGACACAAGCAGGTCCCAAGCAGAGCTCAGGCCAAACACTGGACCACCTCCAATCAACAGGCGGAGCTCAAACTCTGCCAAGTTGGCCTAGCTGACCTGCTCAGGAACTCAGGCAAGGGGAGGCCCTGTTCCATTCTGCCACCTGCAGAACCCCACCAGAGCTACAGCTCTGCCCATATGCAACTCCATGATCTAGCAGGAGAGAAAGCCCAAGCCCAGGGTAGCCCAAGTCCATTCAGTCACAATAAGACTAGCACTGCAACTCAGGCTCTGCCAATAACTGACTCTGTCCACTGTCAGACAGTCACATAAGTTCAGCCCCAGTGCACATCAGCCTAGCTGACAGGCCCCAGAATCTGGCCCAAGGTAGGCCTTGCACCAACTGCCTCAAGCAGGCCCCAAGAAGAGCACAGGCCAAACACAGGACTGCCTCCATTCAACAGGAAGAGCTCAAACTCAGCCAAGTTCGCCTCGCTGACCTGCTTGGGAGCCCAGGCAAGGGGAGGCCTGATTCAATCCTGCCAGCTACAGAACCCCACCAGAGGTCCACCTCTGCCCAGATCCAACTCCATGACATGGCAGGAGAGAAAGCCCAAGCCCAGGATAGTCCAAGTTTATCCAATCACCATGAGACTGGCACCAAGCTCAGAATCTACCCATGACTCACTCTACCCACTGTCAAACAGTCACTGAAGTTCAGCCTCAGCCCAGATCAGCCTTACTGATAGGCACAGGAGCCTGGCCCAAGGTAGGCCTGGGGCCATCTGCCACAATCAGGCCCTGAGCAGAGCTCAAGCCAGCCACAGGAAACTCTCCACCCATATGCTGAACCCTGCCTGAGCTCATCTGAGTCCCAAAACTGCCTCTCAGATCTGCTCAGGAGTCCTAACAAGGGTAGGTCTTGTTTCCTCCACCACCATCAACCCCCAGCTGGATCTCAGGATACAACCAGGTAAGCCTTGCAGATGTACACAGGAGCCTGGGCACAGGGTAGCCCTGGGAACACATGGCCACCATCAGACCTCCAACAGAGCTCAGGCTCAGCCCAGGACCAACTCCACCCACAGGCAAGACACTCTCCAGAGCTCAGTCCCAACCCAGGTCCACCTTGAACTCCTGGTCAAGGGTCCAGTCAAGGATAGGCCTGTCCCATTCCTCCACTACATGACTCCTGCTGAAGCTCAGGCTGGGCCCAGGACTGCCTCCACTCACAGGCAGATCCCTTCTGGAACTCTTAAATGGCCCAGATTTTTATTGCTTACCTGCACAAGAGCCCAGGCAAGGGGAAGCTGGGCTCCATCCCACCACCTGAAGAACACAAGTAGAGTTCCAGCTCTGCCCTGATCCAACTAGATGTCCTGGCAAAAGATGGAGCCTGAGCCCAGGGTAGTCCTAGTCCATCCAGTCACCATCAGACTGGCACCCGAGCTTAGGCTCCACCCAGAAATGACTCCACCCACAGTCAGAAAGTAACCTAAGTTCAGTCCCAGTCCAGATCAGCCTCGCTGACAGGCATGGGAGCCTGGCACAAGGTAGGCTTGGGACCAACTGCTACAAGCAAGCCTCATGCAGAGCTCAGGCCAGATAAGCGATCTCCTTCACCCACTGGCGGAGCTCAAACATGGCCAAGATTAGCCTCACTGACCTGTTGGCTATACATTTCCTAGATAAAACAGGAGAAAAAAAAAAAAAACCTTCATTTTCCACTCATTCACGTTAGTCTTGGCAATGATTTCTTTCTTTTCCTTTCCTTTCCTTTCCTCTCCTCTCCTCTCCTCTCCTTTCCTCTTTCTCTCTCTCTCTCTCTCTCTCTCTCTCTCTCTCTCTCTCTCTATCTCTCTCTTTCTTTCTTTCTTGATACAACATCAATAGCACAGACAACAAAAGCAAGAATAGATAATGGACAAAATCTGCCCATACTGACCTGTGCTGTTTCCAAGGAGGTGTCAGAACTTTGTAGTGCTTTACCACATGCAGGTGACAGTTCAGTTCTGAAGTAAGTCATCTGCCAATCATTTACATGGGAGAAAGCCCCAGAAAGAGAATCACATTGCATTTATATTAAATTCCATCTTGATCAAAATATGGGGCATGATGAAATAATTTCCTGCTTATTCACTATTTGCTACTTCTCAGGATTAAGTGAACAAAGTTGTTAACCACTCCATCATATATTGTGAAGCCAGCAAACAGAAATCCTGGATGGTGCTTGCAATCCTAGACAAGTGGTGCCAAAGGCTTCATCAGAATGCTGTCACTGAGCTCTGACATAATGACAGGAAATAGAAACATAATTATCACCACTGAATAATGAGAACAAAATCTAGTATCAGTGAAGTTCAGTCCCTTCAGGAAGATCCTCTTGGTGGAGCAAGTCCTTGACCCCAGACTCCTCAGTTCTAGAGACTCTTCACTACTCCACCTGGGACATTGCCAACTAAGTAAATAATAGAAAAACAGCACCTTACTTCCTCTGCATACTGGAAATGAATGCAGTGTAAATTTGTGAGAAGGAGGGGTTTTACCCTCTAATTTGATTTTTAAAGAAACAAGTAAAACCAGATTATTATAAAACCTTATAAACACTATGTAGCTTTAAGAAATATTGGCAAAGAAATGTTAAGAATTAGCTCGTGAAAAAAGGGTATTAACATTCACCATAGGGAATGACACAAAAGTTCAAGAATGCAATGATTAATCAAACCATCCACCTGTAGCTGTCAGGAGTGAGAATGGATTATTCAAAGAGGGCAGGGCTCAGTATACTACAAACAATGATGGTTTCTACACTCTAGGGCTTAGTCTTTGCAATAGATGTCCTAGCTGTCATTCACTAAAATAGCAGGGATATAGTTCATATTTCACCAAGTTATGTTGTAAAAGATGGGGAAATCAGGGACTGGCGTTGAAGTTCAGTGGTAGAGCACTTGCCTAGCATGTGTGAGACACTGAGTTTGATCCTCTGCACCACTTAAAAATAAATAAATAAAATAAGGTATCATGTCCATCTACAACTAAAAAATAAATTTTAAAAAATGGGATAATCACTGGGTGTGGTGGCACAGCCTGTAATCCTGGAGTCTCTGGATGCTGAGGCAGGAGAATCAAGAGTTCAAAGGCAGCCTCAGCAAAAAGTGAGGCACTAAGGAACTCAGTAATACACTGTCTCTAACTAAAATACAAAATAGGGCTGGTGATGTGGCTCAGTGGTTGAGTGCCCCAAAATTCAATCCTTGGTACTCCCCCCAAAAAAGATTGAAAAAAAAAAATCATAAGTTGCCATAGACCCAAGGAAAGGTAGGACATGCTAAATACAAAAGCCCAGTGTTGAGACATAGTGCACTCCTCATATAGGCAAACCCTATCACATGTCATCTTTAGTAGAATTTTAAGTTACTTGATTTCTGTGTATTCCTCCTACTTTTAAGTTAGTAGTAGAAATTGATCAAGTCTGTACTTGTAGCTACCCGGGGGATACCAAGTTCAAGTCCAGCTTTAAATAGAACATGTCTCAAAAAATTAAAAGGGTTGGGGATGTAGCTCAATGGAAAATCACCTCTGGGTAAAATTCCCAGAACCCAAAACAAAACAAATACAAATACAAAAAATCTACTAGTAGAACAGACACACAATCTGTGCTTAATTTGTTTATTTCACAAATCCTAGAATCTGAAACATTGTTTAAGTTTTATGTTCTGGGCCCTTAGTAAAATAGCTCCAATGAAGATAACTCCTTATTCTTAGCAAAATAGAAACAAAACAAAGGACAAACAAAAATATACTGGGGAAGTGATCTATTGAACAAAACAAGCTTTAAAGGACATCATGGATGAAAGGGGCCAAAAGAAGAATCATAAGCTTTTCAAAATCATTTTCTGAACTTTTTACATAAGTTTGAAAATTCATTCCATCATTTATTCTACCCAGCCCCACTCTTACCGTTGCAAAGGAAGGTGGGAAATTCAAGAGACCAATGGATAAGAAGTCAGTGATGAGCCAAGTCTTCTTTGCAAGATGATAAAAAATACCCCACCAGAGCTTTTCCCAAAAGTAAAGACGGCTGCTCAGACAGGCAGTTTCAGGGGACTCCCTGAAAAGCGTGTTGTGGCTAATAAGTGTGCCTCTAAACACCAGAGGCTGACTCCACCAATTTTAGCTATGGACAATGCACAAATGTGAAAAGTCCTGCAGGAAGCAGGTCAGTTCAGTACTTAAACCACCTATGCAAGGCACCACTTTTAATTTCCAGTTCACACTGGAATGAATTTTTAATAAAATGCAGTAAAACTTTTAGAGGAATTCACATTTTAAAATGAAGACATAAAGAATACATACCCCAAATTTCAAGTTATTAGCTAACCTGGCATTAAATTTCTCCCTTAAACAGGTATAAAATTGGGGCTGGCGTTGTGGATCAGTGGTAAAGCGCTTGTCCCACATGTGTGCGGCATTGGTTTTGATTATCAGCAACACATAAAATAAATGAAATAAAGATATTGTGTCCATATAAAACTAAAAAAAAATATTTTTAAAAAATATATATAAAATTTCTAAGCCTTTACTCTTAGTATCTTTACTCACCTTGTCACACATCAGTAACAATTTTTGAATGGCCAGGTTCCTGGTCCATGGCCACACTCTTTAATAGCATTGCATTCAATTACAAAATTGCCATATTCTCTAATATCCATCAAGACCTGTTGGATATCTTTTGGAAAATGCCAACATAGATCACAAAAAGACTTAACATTAGAATCAAATTCCCAACAAGTATCCATTCAAACCACCCACACATTATGGAAAGTTCTAGCTGGAACTCAACTGTTTTCATAGCTGAGATAAAATAAAACCTCTCTTTCTTACTTCTTTTAGGTGAGACCACAAAAAAGTAAAAAAGTTAGGAGTTCACTAGAGGGTCTCAAATGATAGCTGTAAGTTCTAATTGCACTCCTTTTCCTGCTGCCACCCAGTTCTGGCCTCAGGGCTAACATATTTGGCCTGGAAGCCTCCTGTTTTCTCAGAAATGACCTACATCTTCCTTTTCTCTTGTTGACTATTTGTGTCTTCATTGAGCTAAGCAGATGTCTCCTAAAAGGTAAACACAGTACCTTTTAGAAAAGATCTTCCTGAATTTGGGCACCCAGTACCAAGCACAGCTCGGCTAGTAGAAGGCAAGCAATAAATGTTAGAGGAAAAAATAAATAACAGAGTGGATCTGCCCAGTGTTATTTCATAACATAGAGACCTTACACAATGCTCCTGTGAAATATATCCCAGATCAACTATAAAAAAAAACTATGCAGAAAAGTGACAATTCAACACATCAGACAGATAAGCATAATTTCCTAAACACACATATACACGTGAATATCCTATTTACAATCTTAATAAACTAGAGAATTAGCCTAATCACAGACCAATACCTTACTATGGAATAAGAGAGATCATAAGGTCCAGGTTTCTAACTACTTAACTAAAAACTTTTCAGGGAAGTTCTTGAAAACAAGCTGAGTATGAGTGACATGTTTGGTGGAAGAGAGAAAAAAAATCTTCTCACCTGACACTTCAAGACTCATCCAAACAGATGATATGGAGCCTGGAGAAGTTCCTTTCTGGAATGGGTCCAGAGAAAACAAAATGAAATATTTATGGAGCACAGCCCAAAAAAGGGGCAGATGGTAGCAGGACTTCAGAGACTCAGGGCTAAATCTCTTTCCTGGAGGCACATGAGGCTCAAGTTTCTTCAAAGCAGCTTATACCAAGCAAGGGTAGCTTGAGGCATGGTGTGTTCCATATCAGAATCTGGAAATTCAAGAGTACTTTGAATATATCAGGAAGAGTCTGCATGGTACTGAAGGGAACTGAATTTAACCAGTGTAACAGTAATGGGAACTTTCCCTGACTTTTTTTTTTTTTTCGGTACTAGGGGTTGATCCAAGGGGTGCTCAAACACTGAGACACACCCTTAGTCCTTTTCTATATTTTAGTTAGAGACAGGATCTTACTGAATTCCTAAGCAACTTTCTGAGTTGCTGAGGCTGGGTTTGAACTCGAGATCCTCCTGCCTCAGCCTTGAGACACTGAGATTACAGGCATGCAACCACTGCACCTGGCTTCCCTCAGCTTTTATTTATTTATTTTTTTCCTTTTTTAATTGGTTGTTCAAAACATTATAAAGCTCTTGACATATCATATTTCATACATTTGATTCAAGTGGGTTATGAACTCCCATTTTTATCCCAAATACAGATTGCAGAATCACATTGGTTACACATCCACATTTTTACATAATGCCATATTAGTAACTGTTGTATTCTGCTACCTTTCCTATCCTCTACTATCCCCCCTCCCCTCCCCTCCCATCTTCTCTCTCTACCCCATCTACTGTAATTCATTTCTCTCCTTGTTTTTTTTTTCCCATTCCCCTCACAACCTCTTATATGTAATTTTGTATAACAATGAGGGTCTCCTTCTATTTCCATGCAATTTCCCTTTTCTGTCCCTTTCCCTCCCACCTCATGTCTCTATTAAATGTTACTCTTTTAATTCATCTTTTTAAAAAGATGCGTGATATACACTTCACTGCAAAGAGTTAACTACTGAGGTAATTTAAGAGCTTGCAATGGACAGCATCTTTACTAAGCACAGACCCATAACATGACTGCTCTTAACACAAGGGCATGGGAGTTGCTCCTTTATTTTTCTGCATGGGCTCTTTTTTGATCTTTCTACCCTATAATCATCTTTCTTTGATCTGAAAAAATTTTTGACAAATTTTGTCTAATTCCTCTGACAAACAAATATGTACACATTCATAATCTCTCTCTCCTACTGATTTTAACTGGTGGCTTTTTTTTTTAAGCATGAATCCACTTCCTTAATTTTTAAGAGTCATTGCACACAACACCAAATCAGATATTGAGTGTTTGCTGATGTAACAACTATCTATTAACTGTTTAGTTATTGCAAGGATTTCATTTTCTGTACATGCTTTGACAAATTTTGTAGCAAAAACCAGTTCTCAACTTAAGGTCAGAAAACCTGTGTTCCAGAGCTAGAGATGCTACTCACTTATATAGGATTTCTTCAAAGGCATTGAACAAGTCTACAAAGAGCCTCAGCTGTATCATCAGATAAACAAATAACCCATAACCCATTGCACTGTAATGCAACGAGAATTCTATGTAATGTAATTCTATGAGAATGCAAACCTATCTGCAGAGGAACACTACAGAGTAGTGTGCAATAGCTGGTGATACAACTCATTCTAGCAGTAAAGGCTTTTCATCCAGAGCCTAAAGCAGTGGATTATTACTCTGAGGAATACTTTTTATGTTAAATCAAGTGTAGCAAAGTAATTCAACCTTTGTAATATTTAGAATAACAATGTTATAAAAATGAAAATATTAACAAGGTCCTACTAAAAACGGGTCTTTCAATTTATTGAAAAATTCTAAACTAAGATCTTTAGAAAATCAGCATTTGGAAACACTTAATAATTATTTCTTGATTTATCCTCCAACTATGAAACCAACTGTGAACTGCTGCTCACAGATCTTGGGTTACTATATATAGGTGGAACTAAGGAGGGGAATATTAGTCACAATAAAAATGACTTTTATTCACTTCAGGTTTGAGGTGTTTTTTTAAGTGGCTTGGAAAACTCTGCCCATTGTCTGTTCATCTTGATTGGAAAAGATAACTTTAATCTCAAAGAAAGATAACTTTCAATGACTTAGGCAACTAAACAATCCTTCAATGAGCCTACAAATAATCTCAGTCCCTCTACAAAATAAGAACAAAATCGGCACAAAAGCTGATATGCAGAAAAAAAAAAAAAGACCAATCCAATTTATTCATGTCATTCCATAGCAGAAAAAGTGAGGAAAGTTTTTATATTCAGAAATACGTATTAACAGAACCTGAAAATAAATTTCAAATTATGTACTGGACCATACTACCAGCCAAGCTCAATTTTATACATAACCCAGAGTTCTTAAGATACAACAATATAACTCATTCTAAAATAGCTATTTTCACAACCTCTTTAGGCAAATTTGGGAACCCTCCCCCTTTTTGGTGACTATTTAGGTTTCTGGTAGAATTAATGAAATAAGTAAATGGAGAACTTATGGAAACAACTGAAAGATTTTAATGGATATGTGAAAACTACCAAGGGGCGCATTGTTTATAAAGAGAAATCATGGGCTAGGGCTGTGTGGCTCAGTGGTACAGCATTCACCTGGCATGCATGAGACACTGGGTTCAATCTTTAGCACCACATAAAGATAAAATAAAGAAGATATTGTGAATACCTACAACAAATATATATATATATATATATATATATATATATATATATATATATATATATATATATATATAAAAGGAGAAAGATAAATTACTCTAATGCTTTTATACCAACCTGCCTGCTGACTGCAGGCCAGGGGATTGGCAAGCCAGATCGTGAGTGATATTCCATGGGGACTTTGAGCCTATAGATGTGTGACTTTAGTACTTTGTGTTTCCCCTTACCTGTACTCTGGTTTTTAGTGCTTTCTATACAAAATTACAAAGGAAAAAGCATTGTCCTGTTCTCAATGGAGAAGTTTAATGACCTCTTTATAAAGAGCACAAAATGGTTTTCAAGGTGGGGAGCAGGATTTTTCATATTTTGATAAAATAAGCCCTACTGTGTGACCAGCTCCTCAGAAGGGTAAATGCCTTCAGAGCTTACTCAGGAGATGCCATTTCCACAGGAGCAGCTACTTCTCTGCCCTTTGCCTACACCTGTTGCAGTTCTTCAGCTCTCAGATGACCCTCTTTGCATCATCAACTTACAAACCCACTGCCCATCTCCATCTCCCCAAGAGCATTTCCTAATAAACTCATGTAATAATCAACATATTCTGCCACATTTTTGTGAGTGGAAAACACAAATTAAATCTTAGCCATGAACAATGCTTTAACACTTACTTATGTAATATCAAAAATCTGCATGGTGAAAACAGACATATGACTCCAGGAACCAAACAACTGGTTGATAAGCATCTGAAGCTTCTGAGGCCTTGGATTAATTTAGCTTCATATGTCAGAAACAATGCCTTTGGTCTTCAAAAATTGATCAACTTGAATATTGAGTCAACTTCACTGAGGTCACTTCATCATCAAAGTTAAGCGATGGTTAATTCACTATCAATCTTAAGACATGTTATGTCTATCATACAAGAAAGCATGAATGGTGACTGACATCCCCTGGTTTTCATCTGTTAGGATATGTTATCTGTTAACTATGCCAAATAGTTTCAGAATCTCAATCAGAAAGGCCTCCAGCTTTCCCATGGTCCTAGAGTAGGCATTCCATCCAAGGCATTTTAACCCTGGTTAAAAATCTCAGTCTCTCCCCAAGGTAAGGATCAGCTAATAATCTTCAACATAAGAAGAGAATGTGGGCAGAAAAAATAAAAAAACTCCATGTCTCTTCTATGTACAAAACTACACACCAAATAGAGTATGCACCACACCCATGTGGTGTTACTTAAAGTGCAGTATGTTACCCAATGTAAAGTCATCATGACACTTGAAGCTGCTTGCATAATTGTGCACCTAAGCTTCACCTGCTGCTATCATTGCCTATTTTGAAAGTATGATATTCATGTTATAAACTAAATGATATTAACTATTTTAATAAAACCTCAAAGACAACCTAGAACAGTGCTTTTAAAACACTTTTAAAAAGCATATTTATGCTTTAAGAAATCAATTTGGCAGAGTTGGGCATTTCTTTTTTCAGAAAAGAAAAGTACAGAAGACGGTTGGGAGCTGTGGTAAAGTGGAGTATCATTTTATGAAACTTGGGACATGCAGACATGTTGCTTACATTAGTGAACGTGCATTCCTGAGGGCTACAGTTCAGGCTGGAGAGCCAATGCACATCCACATAACTACAGTGCAACCACTATCCGTGGGGCTGATCACCATACCTAGGTGGTGTCTAAAGGGACTGGTGTGAAGGCAGCTTGTGTCAGAAAACCCATGGGGCCCAGCAGGTCTTGTGAGTACTTCCTCTCTTGCTTGTACTCTGCTGTGCTCCACTTGCAGCTTTTCCTTGGGCAGAACAGGTTCATAACAAGGAGCATACCTGGGTGAAAGAAAGTAATTTGAATCTCTATATTGCCCCCCAGGCAAAAAGGAAACCCTAAAATGGATGCATATCAGAGTTAACTACACCCTTAGTGAATGTGAAAGATTTCTAATCAGCAAAATTATTAGGAAATGATATTATTGCAAAATTACCTTTATCAGAAGCCTCCTTATATCCTAAGTACTATTATAATGCCATCACTTTATAATCCAAGACCCTCTAACAATAAGTTAAAACATGAGAGCATCACATTGACCCAAAGACAAAACCTTGTTAATGTGCATCTCTGGGTCATTGGAAACTTAACAGGGGCTGGAGAAGTAACTAAAAGAACATGCAACCTACTTTTATGGAAAGGAAGTGCGAGTTTATACTAACTGACTATTAAATGTCCCATGGTGCCAAAGGAATAAAAAGACATAAAAAGATATGATCCAAGTATCTATACCCTTAAAAATACAGGGCTGTAATAAATGTGAGGAAATAACCACTCCTTCAGCACCCTATTTACTGATGAAATTGTTTCAAGTGAACTTGGGTACCAACTGTGTTTGCTGAAGAAATAAGCTGTAAACATTATTTCTTACTGTTTTCCAATTTCAACCTTAATAACTAAACTTCCTAGAATTTTTATATATCATTTTTATTTAATTAAAAATATTTTATCTGAGAACCACTGGACAATGCTTTCTAAAGTGGATCAATGTACTAATTTCTTAGGGGCCTTGCCTTATAAAAAAAATAAATACAATTTTTTCCTTTCTCCTTGTAATTTTTCTAACTACTTGTGTTTCAGTTCCAGGGAAAGAAGGAAAGAAAGGGAAGGAGGGAGGTAGGGGAAAAAGCAGAGAGCAAAAAGTGAGAAAAAAACAAAAGCTGTAAAGCAACTTGAAAGCTTATAGGAACAAACAAAATTCCATTAAATATATCATACTATGTCATTGGTACATGGATCACTCACATTATAACTAAAAGAATAACCAAAATTAAAAATGTTCAGCAGGAACAAGAGAGAAACACAAAGATCCAAAGGGACCTCATGGTGGCCTCTTGTTAGATTACTCCAGATCATGGTGAACTTGATCATGATCAAGGAACTCAAGATGACACTGGATCGTAATGCACTTGAGTTGTCTCTATAGAACTCCAGGGAACTACAGTTTTACTTTGTTTCCCTCTAGGAATAGCAAAAATCAAAAGAAGTAAAGGAAGCCACATTGACAGTTGGTCACAGAAAGAGAATTTAACATTGAAACAGGCGGAGGATCCATGTGATCACAATAGAAATAGCATTGAATTAAAGGGGGTTGGTGTAGGATAGAGGACCAAATGGGAAAAAAGAAAACAGTGGAAAAAATAAGAAAAAGTAGTATTTTAATGGAATCATTCATTTCACCTTATTGAATAGTACAGGAATCTTAAGAAATATATCTGAACTATTTTAGGATGCTAGTTGGAATGAAAGTCAACAACCCAGAGCTAAATGGGGAAATAGGTGCGCAGAGCACCCGGCCTTCCAAGATTCCCTTTTGGGGGAAATATCCTCCCTCTTTAAAGTAGCAGGCCAAACACCCTGTGGACAAGATGAGAGGAGGCGGTGAACAAAGGTTAGAAAAGCATGGTGGAGGAGAGCAGAACCTTCTGTGGAAGTGTGAGAAGTGAGAAGGGAAACAGAACAAAAAAACAGAGGAATACTAACTTTATTCCTGCAGAGAAACACACAAGTGGAAAGAAGAAGCCATAAATGTTGAAAATCTCAAGCTTTCCCTGAACAGGCTGTCTGTCATTTCAGAATGAGATGCTTGGGACACTTAGATGAACTCACTGGTGCTCAACGGGTGCTGGTTTGGTGAGCTTAGAATGTGAGCAATACAACCTAGCAGGAGAGGAAACATTAAGGAATATAACACATTTTCTTCTCAGAGCATCCAAGCAGGAACAAAGCAGTGCACAATGCTGGAATGCACTAACTGTAATGTGACATGCTAAACTCTTAGTAAAGAAATTATTTTTTTGTGGACCCAGGCTACCTGTTAGAAAATGGACCATCCAGCAAACAGAAATGTCTCCATGTAGTGAGAAGATTCTTGGTGCACAAATTATCTTATAGTAAAGACCATAATTATGGTAGGGGACATTCTTCAGGAAAAGATCTGACTTTAAATAGTTACCTTGTAACTTAGTTGGTGCAACCTTCAGCAAATCACCTCACTTTTCTGAGCCTTGATTTTGCCACCACCTTCTAGAATTTCCCTGATGATTAAATTTACTGCTTAAAATGTCAAGTCTCGCAGCTGGGTATGGAGATCAGTGATAGCCCACTTGCTGGCATGTGTGAGGAACTGCATTTGATTCTCAGCACCACATATAAATAAAGTTCTATCAACAACTAAAAAATAAAACTAATTTTTAAAGTGTCAGTCTCAGACACACCAGACAATTCTTCTTAGGTTCTTTTTTAAATATTATAACCTCTTTGATTTATAAATTCAAAATAAAATTATATAGGGATAATGAAAGAAATATATAACATTATTTCTTCCAGTGTTGTTTAGAGAGAGGTGATTTTATGCCATTTGGTTTATATTACAATTTATTTCACCTGAGATTTTGGTTGGCTTCTCAAGTACAGCAGGATACAATTAGATGCAGGAAAATAGTATTTGATAAATGCTCGGTTTCTCCCCAGTGAACTACTGTTCAGGCTACTCCGACTATTCCAGAACTCTTTTTTAGTTAGTCTCAAGGACTCATCGGAAAAAGGGAGGTCAGGTCCTCCCAAATTCACACACTGGCCAAAACAAACATAACTCTCTATTTTAGTAAAACAAAATGCTAAAAGAGATTTATGACACATGCTTTGCGTTTTTATGATACCTGTTTTTATCTCTGGCATACCAAGATTTTTACAAGAACATATTTTCAATGCTAAGAACATAATTTCAATAATAGTCATATCTTAAAGCAACAAAATCACTATAAAGTGGCTCTCACAGAAATCCCTGAATATAATAAAAGCATCTTTGAAATTTTATGTAGTAGCAACACAGCTCATTGAAAATGGCTGGTTTCTGTGTAGAGAGCTCAGTTAATAGACATGTTATTTTATCTATTCTTATTATACCCAAAACAAGTGTTTACTATAATCCAAATGTATTGCTCAGTTTAAGGGACATTATTAAACTAAAGGTAACAGCTATCAAACAGTCACCAATGTAAACTGTTTTGCAATGTCTGAAACAGGAGAGCTACCTGAAGTCTACAGTTTGAACAGCACTCAGTGCTGAGCCATTTGGCAGTATCTCCAGTTGCATCTTAGTCAACCCATACTAGGGCTGTTCTCTGCCTGATCCAAGAAGGTAGATAACAGTAGTGAGTAGGAAACCTGAACCACCTCTCTTGAACTGACTTATAACATTGCTCCATGCCTCTTCTGCTGAAATTTCCTGAAAGCACCAGGATTCCTTACACCTTTGCTCTTTCAAACACCTGGAATGCTCAAAGAACAATGCTGCACAACATTTAAATCAGAATGAATGGAGACACAGCTTAAAACTGTTGCTTTTGGGCCAAATCCTGGTGCCAAGGAATATCTCCACTCCTGCCACACAATGTTAACTTACAACAAGTGTTGTCTCCTCAAAGTTACCAATTTATATTCAGTTTAGGTTTGGTTAAAATTTAGATTCTACATCACCCACTGAAAATAAAATAACGTGAGCATAAACCCTGAGAAGATATTCTTAACTAATATGAATCAGCACTGGGTAACTCAGACTTCAGATGTGGCTCTGAGGAATCTCAATCTGAAGCAAGCAAACCATGTGAGAGAATGTGTCCTTCAATGACAGGCAAAATATAGTTTCTTTCCTTTTTTAAAAAATATGGACAAATACTTTCTCTTCATAAAAAAGTTTCAAGATAATTTTCTTCCAGAATATCAAAAAACCCCCATCCTTTCTGTGCCATGTCCACTCACTGAAATGTTTTGCACTCTTATTGTTCTATTTAATTGATACTCTGTAATAAAAGACACAAGGCTCCCAATTAAGTTCCCTATGGACTAGATTCTTTCAATGTATTGAAAGGAAAGGCTTTGAACTGAATGCTAAAACAAAAATGGTGAATTGTGTCATGAGGCTAAAGTAATTGGGAGCAACATGGTGCTCTGTCTCATCAGAGCAGATTTCCCCTCAAATCTCTGACTAATGGAAAAACAGAATTCACCTGCCTAAGTGCCTATTTTCTACAGAGATATACAGGAGATAAAGAGAGGAGGAAGGACATAATTGTGATGTTTTCAAAAGTAGATATTAGCCTTGTTTTAGCTTGGACAGGCCTTTGAAGATAGTGCTTTTTACTTCAAGGTGGTCTGTAGGAAATTTTACCATGGCAACAAGACACTGTGGCTGTCATTTTACTGGTACAGCACATCAGTGTTCAGGCAACAAATGCCTCTGGAAGGATCCTGACCACATGCCCAGATAGATGAACATGCCCAGACAGGCTCAGCTTCCTCTCTTCTGGATAACTGAGAACTGGCATTAAAATAAGGAAAAAAAAATAATAGCTATTACTGTTTGATACTACAGGAAATCCTTTCACTTTATAAACTAATTACCATAAATACAGATTTAGTTAACTTTAATTTTTAAATGTATTTTCATAATCTGTTAGACCTATATAGTATTACTAAAGAATAACACTTGCAACAATGAGGCAGGGTTCAGCTTTTTATAACTTAACTTTCTGTATCTTGTACACACTGTATCTTGTATATATTTGAAAAATATGCCAGGGTCATAGCAGGACTATATACTAAACACAGCTCTATGAACATAAGCATGTATCTGCAGAATCCAGATAGACTCCAGCATCTAAAAAGCATCTATGTAAACAAGAGTCAGACTTTTAAATCAACCAAACTAGACCTCATTGTGAATTAGAGAAAGGAATATTATTTTGTAATTTGTAGTATTCATTTTTGATATATACATAACCAACAGAACTGGAGGTTGGTAAAATGAATTATACATTTATCTTAAACCCTTTATACCCTTCTGAAGAGAAGTGTTATTTCATCATGAACAGACTCCTCACACAGCACTGTGCAGATTTCTGATTCCTTTCTCTTTATTATCTTCGTGGAGGCTCAACTCATCCGTTTCTTCCAACAAAGTCTCAGGGTTTGTGTTATGTGGTTAATTTACAGGAAGCTGAACTCTGCACACAACAATTAAAGTAAGTGAGAACACAAGTATTTGTACTTCACTCATACATTGGAATGCTGCTCTTAAAATACAACTATAATTTGGGCTGGAATTGCAGTTCACCAGTAGAGCACTTGCCTGACATGTGTGAGGCATTGGGTTCTATTCTCAGCACTGCATATAAATAAATGAATAAAATAGAGGTATATCAACAACTAAAATTTTTTCAAAAAATTATTATTATAATTTTTTTTCTATACTGAAATTCTTCTTTTCATTCTATTCTCTTATTCACCATCTTGCTGTTAAGTTTCTGAATAAATACGTACCCCCTGAGAGAAGCAGCACCGATATCTTTCAGGTATGCACACCAGGGTCACAAGTTGTTCAGAGAAAGAAAATAGAGATACTCACCTGAACAGAGATGAACACCATCAATTCTGTAGGAGAAGAGGTCATTGCCAACGCTATTGCAGCACAACTCTTCACTGCCTCCAGGGTAGGGAGAGGACCCCTCAGTGGAATTGAGCCCACTTGCAGGTGAGTCTCTTTCACTATCATGAAGGATTTAGTGTGTCCACTATCAGTTCATAGTACCACTTCTTATAATAAGCAGAACCTTCACTGATGTCCAAGAAGATGTTGGGCCTGATGCTTTAAAGAGAGGAGAACAGCATGTAAATGAAGGCCAGGCCTCTCCCTGTTCTGATCCTTAATCCTGCTTCTCTAGAGTGCCTTTGTAATGTATCTTCTTCAATGCTACAGAGAGGTTAAAACAACTGCTGAGGCAGTACAGAGTAACAGCCTCCAGCTCATTTCAGGGAACATTGCTTGCTTTTTGGCATACTGCACAATGCCATTCAAGGGTCTAGGAATTTGTCTATTTTTCACTGCATCATATTTTATATCATTAATAAAATGTAAGCCTCAAAGGGGACAACTTAGGGGACACATCTGAACTAATGGGGTTGTTATTAACCCAGGACACACAGACAGTTCCTAAGCTGAGCTTCACATCACACAGATGTGAGGCTGAAGCAGTTCCTGCCCTTCATGAAAGAACCAAGGTTACAAGTACAGGCTGCTCCCTCCATGCCCTACTGTGGACTGAAGACTTTTTAGCAATTGGTATTTAATTCTCCTTTATGAGGGGACCTACAGTCTGCAGTCACCCCAGGGATTAGTAATAGTGTCAGGAAATACTACTCATTAGGGTAGGTCTGTTATGTAAGGAAGAATTAATCTAATCCTGTTCAAACAATGCAAGGCAGGATACACCACTCACTCAACATTTTGTCTAAAATAAGATGAAGTAGCATGTCCCTCCAGGCAGCCACTAAAAGCCAGAGTCACTGCCACCACACAGAACGGATTGTTGACTGAGAAGTGTGTTGCTGGTCCTGTTTGTTTACTTAAGGGGATAGGAAAGGTGAAAGTGACAGGGCATGGCAGTTAAGAGCTGGATCTTTAGATGGACCTGAGTCCCACCTCCAGTTCTGCACTTCTCACCAACAATCTGGAGGTAACAGGCATACCCAGGAATGTACACACACACAAACTGACAGTATAGAGCACGTGGCTTGGTAGCTGGCATTTTATACTCAACAAACATTAGATTCTTTAAAAGACAAATATAACTGTAGATGTCATTTTAATGGCTATTTGTGGAATTTATTGTATTTCAGACTACTTTTTATTGTATATATTGGGCACCTTAAAGTGATATTGAAGGATAATCCTTTTTAACATACTGTAAGAATGCATGACATGATTGCATACAATGACAGCCCTGTTTAGTTGTCAGTAGCATTTCCTAGAAATATCAGTTCCAAATCTATTCACACATTAACATGAACAGAAGCTCTTAGACACGTGTTTGTGATAAATACATATTTTGTTTGGCCCATCTATTATTATCTCACCTTCTTGGTAGAAAACAATACTTACATCATTCACAAGAGAAATACACTAACAATCTTAATAAAACTTACCAATCATCTGTTCCTGGTTGGACCAAGTGCTTTTTCCCCATATTATGTATTTGTGGCATCCTCCATCTGAATTTACCTGATAATATGGTTCACAAGACAGGTCTTCAGTAAAGGATCATGTCTTCGAAGGAGACTGTCTCACATATGAGATGCTAGTTAGACTGGAGGGTGACCCCATGGCAAACACAGAATGAACATAAGACATCCAGGACCTGAAAAAAAAGCCAATTCTAGGCGAGTCTTATTGGCCTTGGATCCGGATTTGGCAGCATCTTCCAGGAAGAAAACCCACACCCAGGTACATCTGACTCAGCTGTTTTAACACATGTTGGGCTTTCCACTGGTTCTCCAACTTCTCTTCACACACAAATCAATAGCTGTTCAGGCCCGTACTGACACTATGAAGCAACACTGACCAGTATTATCCATCTGGTGTCCCCAATAAAGTTCATGTGCCAGAAATAAGATATCTAATGTAGCAATGTTCACAGGGGAAATGACTGGATCATGAGAGCTCTAACTTAAATCAGTGGATGGATCAATAGCTTGAATGGAGGACTGTAACTGTAGGAAAGTGGGGTACAGATGGAAGAAGTAGGTCACAGGACACATGCCTTAGGGATCTATATTTTTTCCCTGGCCCCTCACTGGCTCTACTTTCTGGTTGCCATGAGTTTAGCAGCTCTGCCCTGTCATGGCATTGTACCAAGGTGTTCTGCCTCGCTCAAAATCATTCATGGTGATGAAGTCTGCTGACCATAAACTGAGCCTCTGAAACCCTGAGCCAAAATAAACTCCCCCTCCTTTAAATTCTTCTTGTCTGAGTCACAGCATCAAAAAGCTTCCTAACACATAGTACCTGAGTGAAGGCTTTAGACAGTTAGTGTAGTGTGTTTCACATACAGAGAGAGTGGGGGGGGGGGAGACAGACCACACAGGGCCAGGTTATGGGCATCTTGGAACCACAGATATAATCCTGAAATAACAAAGTCTTCTTCATGAAGCTCCTTCCATCTCCTTGAGGTTTACAGTGTAGAAACTTTCTCAGTTTGCAAAATAAGAGAAATATAAAAATAAATACAAAGAAAATATAAATACACAATAATATGCTAATGGAAAAAGGATAGAATATTACTTATCTTAAAGTTTGAAAAAGAAAGAAACTCTCATTGTGAGCATAAATTTGAAAAGCTTCATGAGTACATTCATGTTTCTTCACTTGGGAGCAAGCCTACATTGTCAATAATGGCAGTGCCTAGCAGCCATGACCCCAATGAACACAGCACATGGTGTCTCCACTCCCCTCCCTCACCAAGTACACACATATACATCTACACATATGTCTGAGAGTTATACAGAATTGGAAGGGCCTCTGAAGCATCTTGCAGAAAAAATCCTCACCCCTCAGAGTTTACTTTCCTAAAAAATAAATATAGATTGTCTGTTTTACAAAGGCAGAATATAAAAGTAACTCTATGGCTTTCATGATCTACAGTAAACCCCAGTCACAATTCACTAGAAAATGGTTTTCAATGTTAATTTCTTTCCATATAATTTGTTAAAATATGAATGTACATTTAGTTTAAAAATCACCCCAAAATATCTTGACATAATTTGGAGGTTGTTCAAAATAAGTGGCTGATTTCCAATAACCTACTGGAAACTGAAAATCAATAGTAGCAGAAAATAATAATATAAAAACCTGCTAAGTTAAAGAAGTTCTCTTAAGTGTAGCAGAACTCTTTGCTTTTTTGTCATTCAAAATGCAGCAAGGTGGACTGGGGATATAGCTAAAGGGGTACCACGCTCACCTGGAATGCCTGTGGCGCGAGTTCAATCCTCAGCACCACATACAAAAACAAAGATGTTATGTCCACTGAAAACTTTAAAAAATAAATAAATATTAAAACTCTCTCTCTCTCTCTCTCTCTCTCTCTCTCTCTCAAAACAATGCAGCAAGGAAACAAACTCAGTCATTCTGAGCTGATGTTAAACTAATATAGGAAATGAAAAAAGACTTTTTAAGATAAGTCATGCTAATTAATGATGTTTTATTTGGCTTTTTCATTTTTCTTTACAGAAAACATGACAGTGTATTTCTATAAATAAAGTTTGTCATTGTTGTTTTGTTTATGTTTTGCATTCTCCATCACATTCATATACAGACTCTTAAGGCCACTTTTCACTGCAAAGGCAGAGCCAAGTGTGTGTGGCAAAGAACTTACTGTCCATAGAGCCTATGGCATTTGCTATCTGGCTGCTCTGGGCTGATATTTGTGTCTCCCTGAAATTGGTATGTTGAAATTACAACCTAAGGAGATGGCATTATTAAGCAGGGCCTTCTGGGAGACAATTGGGTGATGAGGGCAGATCCATTATAAAGAGGACTAGTTCCTTTAGGAAGGAGGACCCACAGGAGATTGTACCTTCCACCATGGAGGATAAGCTTTCTATGAGAAGAGGAAGCCCTGCCAGACACCAACTCTACTGTGTCTGATCCCTAAATTCTCATCTTGCAGAACAGAAAGTAATACCTTTCTGTTGTTCATAAATACCAATTTCAAGGTACTTTTTCATAGCAGCCCAAAGACAAATTTTGGCCTTTTACTGCAAAAGTGAATGAATCCCTGCTATAGATTTGATCATTAGGAATAAAAGACAAAGAAAATAAATTCTTTTGTAAATAAATATTCATGAAGGTCCATAGCATACATGTAAAAGGACACTAAAGAATATGTAAGACTTCATTTCAGAAATAAACATCACAGAAGCCAGGAATAATAACATGACAATAAAACCCTGACTTTTCTTATATGTGACTTAGTCTAATAGAAGGACTTCAGAATTATGGCTTTTACTATTAAAAGTTTTTTTTTTCAATTTTTTCTTGGTCAGATCCAATAAGTAAACACTGAGTTTAATTGTACACTTTGTAACATACTAGTTATGATCAAAAAACATCAGAGAAAAACATAAATATTTTCAACTTTTGGAATAAGTTGTAAATATGCTGGTTTATTAAAGTGAAAAATCTCAAGAAACTGGAAACACCAGAGGTCTCATTTTTCAAAACAAACAAACAATATACAATTATTTGCAATTTAAATTTTACTAAGGTGTTCCTTGAGCCCTTGATTGATTAATAAATATCAAAGCAACACTCAACTAAAGATGATTTGACCAGTAAATAGTAAATATATTAAATAAGGCCCAGAAATAGCAATGTTTCATAAAGCTTATTGTTACATCTCAAAAAAAAAAAAATTAAAAGCTTGGAAAATTTTAATAGTATTACGACAATGAGACAATTAATAATGTGCTAGTAAGGCAAAATAATTGGATTTTTCCAAGTGATACTAAATTATTTTAGTGAATTTTTAATAACATGGAACTACATAATCTATAATATAAAATTCTGAGAGTAGATATACGTTTTCATTGCAACTGTGTACTTATATGAAATACTAATTTCAAAAGTGACCACAAGCTAATACATAAAAATATTAGTGCTGGTTATTGCTGGACAGTATACACTTCTTTCAGTATTTCAAAGTTCTGTGAAATGAATATGAATAAAACTGGCTGAAACTCCTTCTCATGGTATTAATATCTTGGGAAAGAAAAGCATGCACATAAGGAAGTGAAGGGGAGCACAAGTCATGGTCAGGATGGCTCCATGAAGGAAAACGTCCAAGGAACATCTTTGTTTTGTTCTGGATACTCCATCCATCAACAATGATGAGGCTATAAGTGTCTCAGTTAAATGTTAAGGCACAAGAGCCCCTGTGGGTTCATGAATTTGAGAGGTTCAATAAAGATACATAACTGTTGCTTTATCCCACTCATTTAAATCAAATTTCAAAAAGTGATATATCTTGTATTGCATCCAAGTTTGCTTCCCCTCAAGGGTGGGCATAGCAATCTGGAGAAACTGAAGATACAGGAATGAAATAAACCTGGCCTGAGCTGACTGGAAGCTTAATTTTATCCTGGTATGAAAAGAAACTTCTACTTACCCAAAACAATCAGTAGGAGTTGGATAACAAAGGAATATGTAGCATAATTACAACAAATTTTAAGTGTTTACTGTGAATTTTGAATGTCACAGTTTGAAGTACCATCAGAAGAGTATTTTTGTTTGCAATTTTAATTCACAGCAATTTGAAGTCAAGAAACTGAGTATCAATAAAATATGAAATTTATTTTCTTAACATTTTTAACAAGTAATTAGAGAAAGAGAAAAATACAAAAATACAATGTGCATTTCACTTGTTTTGTGTAACAGAGCCCAATTCATGAAATAAATAGAAGTTATTCTAAATAGTAGTCCCACATATCACCAAAATAGAGAAAGATAAATGGATTAAAATTGATACTAATATACAAAAATATGAAGGTTTGAAGATAACAATGGCAAATAAGGACAGGCAGGAAAAACACATAATTGCACATACTTCAAACTTTTCATAAAGGTTTTGAGGTGAAAGAACAACATATTCTCACTATATCTTGAACTCATGTAAAGTTGAGAAGAGAAAGTTACAGAGATTAAGATTAAGTACAACAGAGCATGGCAAAATAGAACAGGGGGAGAAAATTTTTTAAAAATGGAAGTTAGTGTCTCACATTCTTATTCACATATGAATGTCATGGAAAAATCCAAAAGCAAAAATGAGTGATGTAGGGTGTGTTTTGGATTTTGTTTTGTTATTGTTGTTTTTATAGAACATAGTGAACCCAGGAGTGCTTAATCACTGAGCCACAATCCCCAGCCCCTTTAAAAAAATAGTTGTATATGGACAAAACTGAACCCAGCATATACCTCACCCATGCAAGGCAAGTATTCTACCACAACCCCAGTCCCCCCAGCCCTTTAAAATTTTATTTTGAAACAGGATATTGCTAAGATACATAGGGTTTTCTTAAGGTGCTGAGGCTTTCCTTGAACCTATGGTCTTCCTGTCTCAGCATCTGGAGTCACTCAAACTACAGGCATTCATCACCACACCTGGTTTCAAAGTGTGTGTTTGGAAGATGGATGTGAGTCAAAGTTTCCCAGGGTCAGTCAGTTGAGGAAAAAAAAACAAAGAATGAGCAATGGGATTATGATGCACTGTGTGTGTCCCTCAGGCTCCCAAAATCTGGCTGCCTTAAATTTAGAGATTATGAAAGTAGAGGTTAAAACTGTTAATGAACAGAGTGTAAACTAAAGGAAGTTTCTGATAGAACAATTAAATAACAGTGTTAGAATCTGATTCTATATTGATTTTTTTTCAAAAGCCAAAAAAAAAAAAAAAAATGCTGAGTGACAGTCTTGAAACTGTAGATTTTGTAAGACATACTCATGTTACTGACTCCTTTTTATGGAGGTTTTATTTTGTCACTTATTCTACAATTTAGCATGGAGTACACCAGAGAGGCTGAAAACTGTGCTAGGTCCTGGGAATGAGAAAAAAAGAGGAGCATAGGTTGCCGTCACTCCTGGTCTCACACAGCTTAGAGTGTGCAAGTTCAAACCTAGCTGCACTATGTCCTTGGACCTCGAAAGAGTGACCTCTAAGATGCTTGGACTCATGTGCTTCACCTGTAAAGTGGAAATAACAGAATCCACCTAATAGCATAACTGTGGGAATTCAGTGGTGTAACCCTTACGAAAATTCTTGGGACAAGAAGTATTTCATATTTTGAAATAGTTGCATGTACATTATAGGGTATCTTGGGGATGGGACTAAAGTTGAGACTTGATTGATATTTGTTTCACATACTTTATACACATAGCCTTAAGGCAATTCCATATGATATTTTAAATAATTTTCAACATGCAACTGAAGTCTGCCCCAAAAGTGAGAAGTGTTCTTGCCCTCAGGGAAGCTAGCTAAGGTGAGTCTTATGCCTGTGCTCTGACTGCTCTGTCATAAGAATTTAGCTGTCCTTGCTTCCCCTTGTGGTGCCATATTGGTGCTTTTAAAAATTTGGATTTGGAACATCTCAGATTACTGAGTTTTGTATTAGGGATGAACCAATTACACAATATTCTCAGCATAGTACATAAATCCATTTAAATTTTCTTTGCCGAGCAATGAAAATCTAAGCAGTCACTAAAATTTGCAAAACTTTATGATTGCATGTCTCTCTCTGAAGAGAAGAACCCAAAGAAAGGCTGGCATATGGAAAGCATGGTCTAAAGCCCCTTAAATGAATTTTAAAAGCCATGTGCATGTGAGCATCTTTAAGATTAACTCTCCAGGGCAAGGGCAATGCAGATTAATCAGTTCTTAAAAAGGAGACTCTGAACTGATGATGCTCCTCATTCAGGCCACAGACACTTCACATGAAGCATAACTGAAAAGCAAGTGATCCAGTGCAGTTACCTGATGAATAGTCATGGTAGGACTCATGAATAACTAAAGTGGCAGAAACCAAACCTAGCCAGGCCAGACAGTGGCAATAAACAGCCATCAATCAGCAACAGTGCATAACATCTTCCACTTTACTTCTGTTCCTGACAAGAAAACACTACCTCAGCACCCCACAGGACTAGAATCAGGCCAGGAGGAATATGAAATTACCATCTATTATCTTGTTTTCTAATAAGCAGAGTTCCCAAGTGAGGTATCTCTGGATCCCATGTCTTGTCCTAAGTCAAGATGAGCTCTTTATTCCTCTGGCTCACCAGGACTGTATGAATGTTCCCCTGAAGGGCTGTGCAAAAAGAAGTAAAATCAGCAAGATGTGGTAAACCTGTGCAGGCTATAGGTAACCAGGCTCCAGAGGAACCCTGGTCAATGGAAGGGAGCAAGACAGAAATTTGGATTCCAGGTATTGTCTCCCTCACCACCTGCTAACACACACACACACACACACACACACACACACAATTCCCCTGGATTAGGACCTGGCATGAGGGGGACGCTGTAGCCCAGAGAAAGAACAGGAGAAAAATACAGCTGGGAACATCTAAGGTGGACTTGTCCCCACAGGCTGGCCACTGATGACTTTCTACAAAATTTGCATTGCAGCAGCCCAGGATTCTGGGCCAGGGTAGAGTACTGTCAAGACAGTGCAAGCCTTGTAGATGAGAAGAAACAGGAGCCAGGGAACCATCTACCCAGACATTGCTGGGCCAATGCCAGCTCACCAAACACAGAGTCACTGGTAAACAAAAATCACCACAATGCCTCAGTCAGATCAGGCTTATCTCTGAGGCAGTAGTTTCTGCTATACTGGCAGATCTGAAGAGTTCTGCACTGTGATGTCTATGGCTCTCAGACCTGCCCTCATGTTCTTCCTCAATACGGCCTATCAGCAGCTGACATTCCAGGACAATGCAAGTTTCCTGGTCATATGAGAGAAACCTGTCACAACTATCATCAAAGAATCACAGAAAGTACCACTGAGGCAGAATTAAAAGCAAGCCAAGAATGAAAAATAACATGATAAGTGTACACAGAAAATTAAATACCTTCTGCTAACCTGAAATACTATTTAGTAACAAAGCACATTACAGAAGAAAAAGGTCTTGGAAATCATTAAACAACCCAGGGAGCCACCATTCAGGAACTGGGCCATCTGGGACTGTCTCTGTCTATAAAATGTAGCCCATGGCTTTTTAAGGAGGAGTTGTTAAATATATCACAATGGAACCATCATGGTGAAGATTTATAAAGAATAGAAAAGAAAAGCCCAGGGACTCTGCCAGTTGGCACATTGCCATTGTGGACGTTCATATCTTGTTTGCTTAGTCCAAAGCCTTCAGTTCAGACAATGGTAGAGGAAGGAGAAGACATAGTGATTCAAGTAAAAGAGAAGGTCTCTCAAGTTAGTCAGTCAGAGGAAAAGATTCAAGTAAAAGAGAAGGCCTCTCAAGCTAGTCAGACAGAGAAAGAAAGTGTAAAACAGAAAAAGCCATCAGGGGGAAAGTTACAACAGGAGACTGCTACTAACACCTTTCTATCACCAGAGGGTGTAAGTGTCCAACCTACAGCACCACCTCTACAGGAGACTGCTACTAACACCTTTCTATCACCAGAGGACGTAAGTGTCCAACTAACAAGGCCACCTCCATATGCTGGGAGGTCCCCAACCCCCGCAGTTGATAGTTGGGATCCTGAGACAAGATCTCAAATATTAACATGCCCTGTATTTGAGGCAGGAGGGCAGCAATTTTACCAAGTTTTAAATTTCAAAACAGTGAAGCAGCTAAAAGAGGCTGTAACAACCTATGGTCCTCAAGCACCCTTCACTGTAAGCATGGTCGAATCCATTAACAACTTGAACATAACGCCAGCAGATTGGGCTAATATGTGTAAAGCTGTGCTAAATGGAGGACAATACCTGTTATGGAAGGTTGCCAATGAGGAATTTTGCAAGGAGACGGCTAGGCGAAATGCAGCAGCTGGTTATCCTCAGAGAAATCTAGATATGTTGTTAGGAAAGGGACCTTATGAGGATCAGCAGCAACAAATTGCATATGATCCTGGTGTATATGCACAAATTGCTGTAGATGCAATTAAGGCATGGAAGACTTTACAAGGACATGGAGGTTTACAAGGTCAATTATCTAAGGTAATACAAGGAGCTAATGAACCTTATGCTGAATTTGTAGATAGGCTTATTCAAACAGCTACCAGAGTTTTGGGGAATACAGAACAAGCAATGCCATTACTAAAACACCTGGCTTATGAGCAAGCAAATAATTGGTGCAGAGATATCATTAGACCATGGAAACATGAAGATTTAAACACATATATTAAATTATGTAGAGACATTAACGAACAAGAGCAAGTCGTGGCAGCTGCAGTAAAACAGGCTTTAGATGCCAGAGACATTAATGAACAAGGGCAAATTGTGGCAGCTGCAGTAAAACAGGCTTTAGATGCCAGGCCAAGAACATGCTACAATTGTGAACAAACAGGACATTTTAAAAGGAATTGCCCCATTGGAGGAGGGTTTAACAAAACTAGGTATCAAAGGAGTAGAATACCAGGTATTTGCCCACGATGCCGTAGAGGGAGACATTGGGCTAATGAATGCCGTTCTCAAACCACCATAGAGGGTACTCCATTATCAAAAAACGAACAAGGACCAGGTATTTATCCACGATATCGTGGAGAAAGGCATCGGGCTCCATTGCCAAAAAATGGACAGGGGGGCCCAATGCTCCGGGGCCCAAAACCACAAATATACGGAGCACTGGAGGAACCCAGCAACCCCATCAGGGTAGTGCCCAGGACACATTGTCCATCATATCCCTCATCAGACAAACCAGAGGGAGCACAGGGTTGGACATCTGCGCCTCCGCCAGAGCAGTACTAACTCCAGAGATGGGAGTTCAAATCATTCCCACAGGGGTGAAAGGACCTCTTCCCAAAGGAACAGTAGGCTTATTATTGGGACACAGCTCTTCTACTCTAAAAGGACTTATGATAAGTGCTGGGGTAATTGATCCCGATTATGAAGGTGAAATAAAAATTATAGCCAGTTCTCCAAAGGGTATATCAGTAATTTCACCAGGAGATAGAATAGCACAGTTACTAATAATACCCAGCCTACATGATAAATTTTCCAGTCGTACTGTAGAAAGAGGTTCCAAGGGATTAGGCTCCACAGGTGTAGATTGGGCTATGCTTTCTTTAAATTTAGATTCTAGCCCCATGCTAAAACTAAATATTCAAGGACATGAATTTAATGGGCTACTGGATACAGGTGCAGACCTTAGCATCATCTCTCATCAAGAATGGCCAAAACATTGACCATTACAAAAAGCCACTCAAATGCTTCGAGGCCTAGGAGTGGCAACTAATCCCCATAGAAGTGCAATGGTATTAGATTGGAAGGATCCTGAAGGATGTGAAGGAACTATACACCATATGTATTAGATCATCTTCCCGTAAATTTATGGGGACGAGATGTCCTAGATCAATTAGGTTTGACATTAACAAATAACATCAACCAAAATGCACCCACTATTATGACTAGACAAGGTTTTAGGAAAGGAAAAAATTAGAAAAACAAGAACAAGGTATAGCAGCACCAATACAAATAGACCAAGGAACAGACAGACATGGGTTGGATTTTCAGAAAGGGCCACTGAGACAATAAAAATTACTTGGAAATCAGAAAGACCAGTATGGGTTCCTCAGTGGCCCTTGACTAAAGAAAAGATACAAGCAGCCCATGACCTGGTCAAACAACAATTAGCAGAAGGACATATACAACCTTCTGTATCTCCCCATAATACTCCCATTTTTGTCATCAAAAAGAAATCTGGTAAATGGAGATTATTGCAAGATTTAAGAGCCATTAATAATGAGATGGTTATTATGGGACCTGCTCAATCAGGGATTCCTCAGTTGTCTGCTTTGCCAAAAACCTGGTATGTTTTAGTTATAGATATTAAAGATTGTTTTTTTTTCAATTCCAATTCATCCTGAGGATAGTCCACGTTTTGCATTTACTATCCCTGCACTGAATCATGAAGGTCCTGATCAGAGATATGAATGGAAAGTACTCCCTCAAGGGATGGCTAACAGCCCAACTATGTGTCAAATTTATGTTAACAAAGTAATCCAGACACTTACAAATCAAAATCCTGAACTACAAATATTTCACTATATGGATGATGTATTATTAGCACACAAAGATAAAAACACATTGCTAGAATGTTATGCCACACTTACAAACTTATTAAAAAATTATAATCTAGAGATAGCAATAGATAAAGTACAATTAAATTTTCCAATTAATTATTTAGGAGTTCTATTATCCTCAACCATGGTCCGTCCACCAAAAATTCAAATACGAGTAGATCAACTAAAATCACTTAATGACTTTCAAAAGTTATTAGGAGACATAAATTGGATAAGGCCTTATTTAGGTATACCAACAGGAGAGTTGGGACCTTTATTTGATATCCTAAAAGGTCCATCAGATCCAAATTCACCCCGAATGTTAATGCCTGAAGCAAGAAAGGCATTAAAAATCATTGAAACATATATGGAAAATATGCATTTGGATAGAATTGATATAAGTTTGACTTTATTATTTATTGTACCACCAACAAAAAATATTCCTACAGGAGTATTTTGGCAAGAAGGTCCATTATTATGGATACATTTATCTTATTCTCCTAACACTATTCTTACTAGGTATCCTAAGGCTGTAGGACAATTAATACTCAAAGGAATAAAACGCAGCAAAGGGAGTGTTTGGAATTTCTCCCCATAAAATTATTACTCCATATACTATGAATCAAATTGATGAGTTAGCTAATGAGTTAAATACTTGGGCAATAATCATGTGCAAATCTAATGTTTCATTTGATAACCACTTACCATCTAATCCTTTATTGTCTTTTTGGTCATTGCATCCTGTAATTTTTCCAAAAATGACAAGAAAAACACCTATCATGAATGCTCCAAATATATTCACTGATGGGTCAAATAATGGTACAGCAGCAGTAGTTACCCCTGATCAAACTTTTACATTTTTAGTACCCAATCAGCTCAAAAGGTAGAGCTTAATGCAGTTTTACAAGCTTTTGTGATGTTTAAAGATTCTGTATTTAATTTATATTCTGATAGTCAGTATGTAGTTAATGCTATAGTATCTCTTGAAGATGCTGGTAGGATTTCCCCTTCTTCTACTGTTTTCTCTTTGTTTTCCACTATACAAAGTCTAATCTGGGACAGAAAAGATCCATTCTTTATAGGACATATCAGGGCACATACAGGATTGCCTGGAGCCCTTAGTTTGGGCAATGATTTAGCAGATAAAACTACACATGACATACATATTTTCTCTACACTAGAAGAAGCTATAAATTTTCATAAAAAGTTCCATGTCAATGCTAATACTTTACAAAAGTACTTTAAAATAACTAAGGAACAAGCTAGACAAATAATAAAACAATGTCAAAATTGTGTGACCTTTTTACCACAAGTTAATCTTGGAGTCAATCCTAGAGGATTGATACCTAACCATATTTGGCAGATGGACATCACACACTTGCCAGAATTTGTAAAATTAAAATATTTGCATGTTACAGTTGATACTTCTTCTGGATTTTTGATGGGCTCCCTTCATGCCGGAGAAAAAACTAAAGATGTTATAGCTCATTGCTTACAAAATTTTGCCACTGTGGGTGTTCCAAAACAGTTTAAAACAGATAATGCCGCAGTCTGGCTGGGCACAATCAGGAGCCACTTGTCAAAAGAAACTAACTTTATTTTTAGAACCACACACCAAACCACACAGCTCCTCAGGAAAAACCCTCAGAGCCTCAACTGCCACCACCGGCTTTCCACAAGCCTCTCTCTCCCACACAAGCTTCTCCCCACCTCCCACAATCCTCCTGCTCTTGAGGCCGATTGGCTGGGTCATGTGGGCGGAGCCAAAAAAGTCCCCCAATGAGCAGCTCCGTGGTCTGAAAGGGCAGGGAAACAGCCCAATGAGCATCACCGCAGAGGAGCCAATCAGCTAGATGTTGCTGGGGCCGAGGAGCCAATCAGCTAGATGTTGCTGGAGCCGCTGTGAGCCAATCATCAGCCGGCAGCTGGTTGCTGGCAGCTGGAAGTTTGCTGGGGCCCCTTCGGCTGTGGCTCTCAACATCTCCCCCTCTCTGTTAAAACAACAAGCATGTGGCTTAGGGACCATGCCTGCCTTAGGTTGTCCAATAGTACATATGGTCCTTTGGTACCATTGCAATTGGATCTTACCCATCACTGACTACCGGTCCAGTATACAGCCACACCTGTGGAGAGGTCTTTGTACCAGCGGGGGGGGTGAGGTTCTTTGCCTCACCTCTGTTGGCCCCCAAATTTTAGCTGGACGATCATGACAAGCAGAAGGGAGGAAGATACACCAAGCCAATTGACGGCTCCTTTTGGAAAAATTGTACCACCAATGACATCATCAGCAAAAATACCCCAACACTACCACAAGTCACTGCACCAACAGATAGTTCACAATGCATACAGGTGAGCTCACAATGTGTCCAGGCAAGTTCTGCAAGCAGTTCAGTGATGGCTATTGTAGAAGCTGTAGATTGGTTTTATCTTTGACTTCACCAGCACTGGGATGAAGATAGGAATTCTGGCAATAATGGCTAAAGAAAAAATTATGTAACATTACAGAAGGCACTAAAAGAAAACAATTTTCTTAACAATTTACATTGTCTTCACTGGCACTGGGATGAAGATAGGAATTCTGGCAATAATGGCTAAAGAGAGCCACAGCCGAAGGGGCCCCAGCAAACTTCCAGCTGCCAGCAACCAGCTGCCGGCTGATGATTGGCTCACAGCGGCCCCAGCAACATCTAGCTGATTGGCTCCTTGGCCCCAGCAACATCTAGCTGATTGGCTCCTCTGCGGTGATGCTCATTGGGCTGTTTCCCTGCCCTTTCAGACCACGGAGCTGCTCATTGGGGGACTTTTTTGGCTCTGCCCATGTGACCCAGCCAATCGGCCTCAAGAGCAGGAGGATTGTGGGAGGTAGGGAGAAGCTTGTGTGGGAGAGAGAGGCTTGTGGAAAGCCGGTGGTGGCAGTTGAGGCTCTGAGGGTTTTTCCTGAGGAGCTGTGTGGTTTGGTGTGTGGTTCTAAAAATAAAGTTAGTTTCTTTTGACAAGTGGCTCTTGATTGTGCCCAGCCAGACTGCGGCAGGAAGCAGCTTCTTGTCTTGGAGTTCTGATCCCTGAACCCTAATGCCACCCAGTTCTCTGAAGCTCTTGGACTCTGTTTCACCCCAGCCTCCCTGTCTCTTCCCCCTGCTCTTTAGAGTTGCCTTCCCTCCCACCCTCAGCCTCTTTTTGTGTCCCTTTCAGTCTGTCTTTCTCTGTGAACTTCTCTATGTCTCTGTCTTTCTCTATTTTCATGTTTCTTGTTTCTGTCCCATTCTGGGATTCACATACCACAAAAAACAGGGATCATATTATTGATAGGTGGAGAAGAAGTGCTTGGAACTTACAAAGTTGTGCAAAGTTGGCTTTGAACTTGGTTGGTCCTGGTTGGCTTTGACTTTGGTCTTTCCCTGTGAGCCCCTTGCTCCTTTCCAATGGACCCCTTTGCACAGCCAGATTGTCTCCCACCTGGGCTCTGACCCCTGTCTCTCTGGACATGGTGGGAGGAACCTGCAATTGCAGAAGCCTCAAGTGCATTCTTAGGAGCCTTGTAGATGGGGAGTGACCTGCTTGACCCTGGGCATGTTTCTATCTCTCGGCACTCATGGCTCCCATCAGAAAACCTTATCTATTCACTAGGCCCAGATCACAAGAGTGAAGAGAAATTAATCTGAGGAACATTTTTTGTACACCAAAGCAGGAACATAAGCCCAGCCACCTCCAGGGTCAGGCCAAGAACATACAGAGCAGACGTATGAACTGGCAGTAGGGCAGGGTGTGGACTGTGGCAAACTGGAGAGCTTAGGAAGCAGAGACCTTTCCACTCAGCTTCAGCTGATTACCACTATGCACAGGTATGTCTACTGAAAATGGTCAAACTCTAGACTTTCTAAAGCTAGAACACAGATCTGTGCTTAAATTTGTTCATGTGGAGAGTTTCACTTTGTGGAAAGGGTGTGTTCTGGTTTCCACCAGCCTTCCTTTCTGCATGTGAGGCCATAGCAAATGGGCCTCTCTGATCACCCACCTATGCATGAAAGGTCACAGGCTGAAGACTCACTGTCACAGAGCATCACTTTGGGTTAGTAAACACTTTTACTTTAAAAAGAAGAACTTCACATTGTGAGTTTTGGTGGATGGTAACAGGGTGGAAATTTACTGAGGGAAGCTTTCAGATTGGGAATGTAATTTGTCTCCATTAGTGAAGTTACTGAGACCAGTCTGCATGATGAACAGAGTTCAGGAAGCCTCACTCTACCTTCTAGAAATTGAAGAGTGGGAGCTTGGACATCTGTGTTGTTACTGTGAGGATGCAGGCAAGAGATGAAGACCTGATGTGCTGAGAAAGAGCAGAATGCTGAAAGACCCTGCATCCACAGTGATATCACACTGATGTGACACCAGCCTTAGTATCTCAGGGTTCCAGGAGTCTTGTTCATATAGGACAAGAAGATATCTTGTAAACCCTAAAACCATTTGTTGGATGTTCTGTAACTACAGCCAAACACAACCTAATTTACAGTATCTTCTGTCCAGAGTGAGCTCTAATGCAGTCTTGCTCAGATAGAAATCAACAAAAATGCTATTGAGCCACACTTACAGACTGGCCATTTTCTAGGCTCTTAGATATTGAGATGAATTGAAATCAATACCTGCTTTCACAAAAGTGGCAAACATAGAGAAAACAACATGCAAAATGGTCAGACCATACACAATGTCTGCCATTGCTCATGGTAGCTCCACATGGGAATCATCATGATGAAGACCTGCTGGATCCTGGGCAACCAACAGTGATGGCACACCATATACCTTTTTGGAGGAAGTGAATCTGTGCAGAACTAGTCCTAGGTCCATGTGAGTGAACACTAAAAATTCAGAAAATTCTTAAAACTTCTGATTATGGACACTTGAGCCAATCAGGCCAAATCAGTTTCCCATGTGTCCAGTGACGTGGCTCTGCTGGCTGGGGATATAATGGCTTTGATGGTGTGTGTGGCAGGAAGCTCACAAACAAATCATTGCCCTCCCCATAGCCCCTGCAGTCTAAATTCTCGGGCTTTGGTGTTCCCTCCTTGTAGAAAGCTTTGCCAGCCTGATGCAAGTCCCAGTTAAAATCATACTCAGTATGACTTTTGTAAAAACAATCTTTTATAACCAAACATCATTGATAAATTTGGGTAAAATATGTAAACATCTATGAATATACATAGGAACTTAATTTCTGAAGTAGATAGTGGGTTCTTTTTAGAAAGTATCCAAATTCCCTGTGGAACTTACTATATTTCAATTTATATATTTCTTATTAGAATTTGGTAAGAATATTGAAGAGGAGAGTGGTCCCCTTCACTGAGTTACAGGCCAGAGCAGTGGGACCTAGATACTCACTTCATAGTTCTCTAGAACTGCGTCCTCTGTATCACTGAAATTTTAGACCTGGTGATTGACAGGTACCCACCCCCCAAACCTAGCAACCCCTTACCCAAATATCTCTGTCTATGAGATGGACCATAGCTGACCTAAAGTGTTTGGAGTCCAGCATTGTTTGTTGTGGAACTGGTACACTTCTCTTGACCATCTGTGACTCCCTTGAGCTCTCATGGACTGCAGGCACTCTTCCTTTCTTTAAGGCTCCATTGTGTTATCACCAACAATCTGTAAACCTATGCATATGTTGATGTACATCTAGATGGTTTCCACATCCCAACTCCTGTGACTAATGTTATAATGAGGGTTGAAGTGCTAATACCTTTTTCAAATCTCAATTTCAGTTCTTTTGAGTAAATACACAGAAGTGGTGTGGCCAGTTCCTGAGAGTTCAAGTTCTAGTTTTTTTGAGGAACTGCCATATTGGTTTCCATAGAAGCCACACCATTTTGCAATCCCTCCAACAGAGGGGTTCCATTCCCCTAGTCCCCACTAGCACTTGATGTCTTTTATGGGTTTTTATAAGAACACATGGAGCTGTAGCATGTGCTCTGATGTCTCATTGATGTCCTGATTTTTATTTCTCTGGGAACCTTATAACAGTCTTCTGTCACACACCAAATCAACTGAATAAAGGGATTAAGATCACAAAAAATACACTCCAAAAACTAGAAATAATCATAAATTAACTCAACACCATAAAGACCATATGTGAAAACCTCAAATTAATATCATACTCAGCAGTGAGAGAGGGAGCTGTTTGTAAGATTGGGAATAGGGCAAAGTTCCCCAAAATCACCACTTCTGTACATCATAGTACAGGTATCCTTAACCATAGCATCTAGGAAAGAAAAAGAAAGAAAATACATCCCAATCAGAAAAAAGTAGTAAAAAAGGTCTCCATTTGTATATTATGATGTATATATACACAAAACCCTAAAGACCCCATAAAAATAATTTAGAGAAAATAAATGAACTCAGTAAAGTTGAAGAATACAAAATCAATTTATAAAATGTAGTTGCATTTCTGTACATTAATAATGAACTGTCTGAAAAGGAAATTAGAAAAACAGCTATATACCATAGCATTAGAAATAACAAAATAATCAGTAATAAACTTAACCAAGAAAGTAAAAGTTCTGAATATTGAAAACTAGAAAATATTGACTAGATGATTTAAAAAAAATACAGATGCAAAAACATCTCATGGTCATAGATTAGGAGATTTAATGATGTTTTAATAATCCCACTAACACAGCCATATATGGACTTGATGCAATTCCTATCAAAGTCCCAATTGCACTCTATTTTATGGAAATAGAAATGAATGATTCTAAAATTCATACAGAACCTCAAAAAACTCAAATAGCTAAAAACAAAAATAACAACAAAAACCCTTGGGAAGGATCATAAGTAGAGGGATCAAATTTTCTGATCACAAAGCTACAGTAATTAAAATGCCATGGTACTACCATAAAACAGACCTAGAGGTGCATGGAGGAGCACAGAGAGCCCTAATGCAAATTCATTCATGTATGGACAGATGATGTTCAACAAGGGACTAAGAATACACAAGGTGCTGAGAAACTGGACTCCCAAATGCCAAAGAATAAAACAAGATGCTTATCTTATGCCACATGCAAATCACTTTAAAGTGGGTAGAAGACTTAAATGTGAGATCTATGGCTATAAACTTCCTAGAAGAAAACAGGAGAAAAAAAAACATTGTTCATTCATTCATGTTAATCTTGGCATTTTTTTTACTTCTGATACAACATTAATAGCAGAGGCAACAAAAGGAAGAATAGATAGTGGACAACATCATTAAACCAAATTGAAGAAGGCAACAAACCTGAAGGTGGAAATCAACCTCAACGAGAGAAAACACTTGCAAAGTGTTAATTTCCAAAATATATAAAAATCCTAGAGTTTCATAGCAAAAAAGTTAATAATCCAATGAATCTATGGGCTAAGGACATGGTAAGACATCTCTGCATGGAGATGTGGCTTTTTATGAGTCTAAGCAGCCCACAAGAAAAGCATGGGTTTGAGGAGGAAAATGGTGCCTGGTGACATTCCCCTAGGGACTTGAGGTATGATTTCAAGCTGTTAGGGGCCTTGATTAAGATGATCAATTTCATGGTGAAATTTAAAAATTTGCTGTGATAAAAATGCTTAAGTTATTTGAGTTATTTAAGTTATTTTTGCTAAAGGTAAGGGTGCACTTTAAATTTTGGCATATTTCCTGAAACTTCTCTAAAGAAAAATTCTGACAATTTTGCATTCAAATTATCAGAGCATGACAATTCACTTTTCTAATACTGTAAACATTAGGCTTTCTCATTCTCTTTATTATTTTTACTTGATATGCAAAAACATACCCATGTACTTCATGTTTTCTTTGGATTACTACACTGTTGACATTGAATACCATCTCAAGCTTTCAGTTATTTGGATTACTACACTGTTGACATTGAGTATCCTTTCAAGCATTCGGTTATTTCCCATTTTTATTAGGATGTTTGTTTCTTTTTTATTGACTTGTAGGAGGTCGGTATATGACTAAGCTCTGGTGAGCTGTGCAGACACCCACAGGATCAGAATCAAAATAGTGTTTTCCAGCAGCTGGTAAAAGTTTCATCTCATGAGGAGAGCCCTTTGCCAGCTAGGGAATCCTGGTTGTCCTTCTCAACTTTCAATGTGAAGTTAAATTTTTGACCCAATTCTGTGGGTGTCTACTGGTGGGTGAAGGCATCCTATGCCCAGACTGAGCTCCACAAGTGGACAGCCAGTGACAGGATGGACCTCTGCCTACCCTATGTGTGGGCTCATGAGCAGGTTGGTGAGGAGAATCTGGGCCAAACAAGAGCTCAGGCAGATGTCTGCTGGTGGGTGAAGTCGATCCTGAGCCCAGCATTAGCTCCTGGGAGTCTGCTGATGAGGGATGTACCCTGGCCTTTCCTGTGGACCCCATTCCCGTGCAGGACTGCAGGGCAGATCTGGCATGGGCCTGAGCTCTGGTGGGGATCTGGGGTCTGCCATATACTGGGCCTGGTCTCCCACCAAGTTTGGTGAGGCGGATCTATGCCAGGCCTTAGATCCAGCGGGGTTCTGCCAGGAGACAGAGGCAGTTCTGGACCCTGGGCTCCAGCAAATGTCCATTGTTGGCAGAATTGACCTGGGCTTTCCCTGAGCCCCAGCTACCACAGGTACACAGGGCGTATCTGGGCCTGGCCCGAGCTCTGGCAGGTGTCTGCTGGTGGCGGGATGGGCCTGGGCCTATACTGGGCCAGGGGTCTCGCCCAGGTCTGCTGATTAGGGTTAGGCCTGAGGTCAGGGGTGGGGGGGTGTCTGCTGGTTGCCAGAGGTGATTCTGGATAGTGCCTGGGCTTCGGCCATGTCTGTTGTTGGCTGGATGGTCCCAGGTGTACTCTGAGCCCCATCTCCCCTGCAGGTTCGCAGAGTGGATCTGAGCCAATCTTGAGTTCCAGCAGGGGTCTGCTGGTGGCAGGATGGATGCAGGTTTACCCTGGGCCCAGGATCCCTGCAGAGCCTCAGCGTGGATCTGAAGTAAGCCTGAACTCTAATGGGGGTCTGCCTAGGGCAGCGGTGGTCCTGGGTGGGGCTCAGGCTCAGGCTGGGTTCTGCCCTTGGCAGGATGGAAATGGGCCTACCAAGGGATCCTGCTCCTAGGAAGTTGGGTGGGGCGTACCCGGGCCAGGCTTGGACGGGCAGGTGTCTCTGGACCTTGATTTTATCCATTTATTTGTGGTGCTGGGAATTAAATAGTCAACCAATCTACCACTGAGACAACACCCCAGCCCTATTTGTTTCTTCTTGGCCTTTAATTATAACATTTTTTGTTCTATATCATTTGTTCATACATGCTTTTTAATTTTAGCAAATAATTATTAGGTGATATTACCTGCAGTGCTTCCCAAGCTGGCCCCAAAACAGACCTTGATCCTCTACCTGATTATATGCCATATATCCACCTCACATCTGGCATACCTGCAGAAGAGTTATGACTAAGACATGGTTCCTGACTCTCAAGTTTGGGGAAAAAATATTTTGAAGACATAAAAGACAAGGTGGCAGCTTTGGGAGTCCCTTGAGAGAGATCCTGTAGAACGCAGAGCAGGTATATTTTGGAATAAGGATTTATGTATTAATAAAGATTATTTTCTTTTTTTTTCCTTTCTCTTTTTTTAAAGATATATATATATATATATATATATATATATATATATATATATATATATATATATATATATATATATATTTAGTTTTTGGCAGACAAACATGTTTGTTTGTATTTGGTGCTGAGGTTCGAACCAGGGCCGCATAGCGTGCTACTGCTTGAGCCACATCCCCAGCCCTTTTTCCCTTTTTCTTTTTGCTGGCGTTCATTTATCTTTTTTCTTTTTTTCTTTTTTTTAGAATGTGAAGCAAGTGCTTTGCCGCTTCATTGAGCTGCTTCCTAGCCTATTTATTCATTCTCAGCGTGGAATCCGGGGCTTCTTTCATGAATGCATGTATTATGAATATTCAAGAAGGAAAAAAAAAGGGGGCTGACCAAACTGACCAATAGCGTTAGTATCTGTCAAACGCAAATAGCACAACTTTGGACCAATAGCATTTGGCACTTCTTTCAAATTCTAATTAGCATAACTTTGGACCAATAGCTGTGGACCAAGTGCAGTATAAATCCTTTGGAGGCTATTCCCTTGTAGAGAAGCTGCTGCTGTCATCGGGATTGCCACGCCAGAGATCCATTCTGGTTTGCTTCATGAATCCTGGTATTGGGAGAAAATTCTTCGACTTAGAAGAGACTGTGTAAAGAAGAAGAAATGATTGGTGGTCTACTGGGTTCTGCTGCAAGGCTGGATGGCATGGCCTGCCATTAGAAGCTAGGACTCATCTCGCTGCAGAGGCCTGCCCCTCGCACTTGCCAGGAGAAGCAGCAGTGGATTTTCACCGAACAACTCTGGTTTCAAAGGTATTGTTAGATAATTATTGTGCAGCTATTTCTATTTCTTGATTTTAATTTCTGTTAGTGAAAATTCCGAGTTTCATAAGGGACAGAAAAGTATTGGGGTTGAGCTTCGTTGGTGATCTGCCCATGGCTTGATGGACCCCCAGGGTAACCTGTGCCCTCGCTGCCGCACAGGTCCTCGAGTCAAATCTGGGCAGACCCTGGGCTCCTACATATGTCTGGCAGTGGGTGTAGGCTGTCCTGGGTCAAGCCTTAGCTCTTGTAGGAATCAGATGATGGCAGATAGGCTCAGCTCTGGGGCAGGTCTGCAAAGGGAATCTGGCTGGGGTGTGAGCTCCAACAGGTGTCTGACTGTAGCCGGATGGACCCTGGGCTACACTTATCCCTGGCTCCCGCACAGGTTGGCAGGGCGGATCTGGGACAGGCCGAACTACTAGCAGGTGTGTGTTGGTGGTCGGAGGCATTTCTGGGCCAAACCTATGGGGGTCCTTCAGTGGTGCTATGGACTCAGGCTTCCCCTGGGGCCTGGGGCCTGCATATGTCAGTGAGGCAGTCTAGGCCGGACCTGAAGTTCCAGCATGTGTCTGCTGGTGGGCAAAGGTGATCCTGGGCAGAGCCTGAGGTCCGGTGGATGTCTGATGGTGGACCTGTACCTAGCCTGGGGCTCCACTAGGGCAGGTCTGCAGGGGCAGACCGAGCTGGTCCTGAGGTCCGGTAGGTTTCTAATGGTGGCAGAATGGACCAGAATTCTATTGGGCATAGGTTCCCGTGCAGGTCATCCAATCTAATCTATTTAGAGGCTGAGCTCTGGCAGGTGTCTGGGGGTGGGCAGAGGCAGTCCTGGTCTGAGCCTGAGCTCCAGCGGGGGTCTGCTTGTGGTGGGATGGAACCTGGCCTACCTTGGGCTCTGGGTCCTGCGCTCAGGTCAGGGGGTGCAGATCTGGGTTGGGTCTGAGCTCCATAGGATATCTGCCAGTGGTGGGATAGTTTCAATCCTACCCTGTTCCCAGGCCCTTGCACAGGATGGTGAGGCAAAATTGGGCTGAGCATGAACTTTGGTGGGAGTCTGCCAGTGAGGGATGGACCCATGTCCAACCTCGGCCCCACTCCTGCAATTGTCTGCGGGGCAGATCTGGGCCCCTGAGTTCTGAGGGTGGTCTGCCAGTTGCCTCATCAACCAGGGCCTATACTGGGTGTGGGCTCCTGTGCAGATCATCAAAGCAGTTCTGGGCCAGGAGCTCTGACGGAGTGTGTTGGTGGGTGGAGGCAGCCCTGGGCCTTATTTTGACTTCTGCAGGCATGTTCCTGTGGTAGGATGGGCCTGGGGGTAACCTATACCAGGGCTCCAATGCAGTTCATCGGGGGTGAGGTGGGGTGGGTGGCATCTGAGCTGGGCCTGAGCTTCTGCAGGAATCTGCCAGTGGTGGGATGGTCCTGAGACCACCCTGTGGCTGGCCTGCCATGCCCCCCCCACCTGGTTGGCGAGTTGTAACCGAGCAGATTCTGAGTTCCTGCGGGGTGCTCACAGCTCCACGGGGTAGACCTGGGGCAGATTTAAGTTCCAGTGTTTGTCTGCTTGTGGGCAAAGGTGGTCTTTGGAGGAGCCTGACCTCTGGTGGTGATCTGCTAGTGGCGGGATGGACCTGGGCTTACCCTGTGACCAGGCTTCCATGCAGGTAAGTGGGGAAGAACTGTGCAGATCCTGAGCTCCCACAGATGTCTGCTGGTGGGTGGAGGTGGTCCTGGGCCGCACCTGATCTCTTGTAGGCAATTTTTTCAAGAGATGGACAGTTGAGTTGAAGTTGTCTTTGGAAACCAGTTGAAGTGGAACTAATTCATGGACATTTCCATATACAAATTCTACATGTATCATATTTTGACTAGATTATTAGTATGCGTATTTTGTTGTTGTTGTACAATTTGTATTTTTCACTATATAATAGAGTTTATTTGACAGGGTATTATAAAGCAAAGGAGTGGAAAATTCAGAACTTCCCAGAGGCCAAAGCTTTTAAATTCAATTCTGCAACTAACTACCTGAACAACTCATATCACCCCTTGAACTGCAGCTTCCTCGCTTGTAGAGTGAGATTGTTGGTAATAAAATAATGTAGAGCCAAGGTGCTTGAGAAGAGGCAGTGAGATAATGATTTGAATAAATATTTAAATACATACAAGGCAACCAAAATGATAGAAGTTCCATGATGCACAATCCATTGTTCACCATCAACAATGCTCTCATTTTGTTTCTATGGCACTTCCCTCTTCCTGCCACTTCATAGGTGCTTCTGGCTGTTCCTTATTTGCATTTACTAGGGGCAAACTTTCTGTAATTTCAACATCAAAGCTTACTTACCTATAGAGTTTTGACAGATGGTTGCATTTATGCCAGATACATAACTTCATGTGAGACATTTCCATTTTCCTTAAGGTTGTCCAGGATAGTTGCCCAGGGTTCCCTCCCAAATTTGACCCTGCCTCTTTGGACAGAGAGATATTTTCACTCCTGATTCATAGAAGTCACAAGTTTTGCATCCTTAGAACAACAGATTTTTATTTTTATATATGAGAACCTCTTGCTATTCTGATTTTACTTAGCATTTTAAATAGTTAGCAATATTTGCTGAAGTTTTTCAGGGAAAGGAGATAAAAATCACATTTTAGGGTCCTTATTTCATTGACAAATGTTACCAGATATCCAATTGTTGAAAAATCCCTACATTCGTAGAATGACCTGTAGTTGACCATAATGTGCTTGTATTTTGAAATGCAACTAGATTTGTATGTATTCATTTCAAACACATATTAATAAGGAAAAATAAATTATTTTTATTCATGGGTAATTACATATGTGTTTTATACCATTTTCATATCTTATGAAATGTCATTTTTCTTTTGTCTTTTTTCATCAATTAAAAATGGAAAACTGGCTTCATCAAAACCAATTCTGAGCTGGGAACAGTGGCAAATGCTTTTAATTTCAGCAGCTAAGGAGGCAGAGGCAGGAAGATCACAAGTTTAAAGCCAGCATCACCAACATAGTGAGGCCCTAAGAAACTTATTTAAATTCAATCTGAAGTTAAAAATAAAAAAGGGTTGAGCATATGGGTCAGTGATTAAGTGCTGCTGGGCTTCATACCTTCTAATAAAAACAAAAACAAGAATAAAAATAAACATAATGAACTGTAGCTGGCCAACAATTTGTCTATACTTGTCTACCATCAGGCATGTCTGTTCTTTGAAGGTTTTTCAGACTTCCCCTCTGAACCCAAGAGTTCTAAGATCTTAAAATATTGAACCAATCTTCTCTCTACTGTTTTCTAAAGACAATTTTCTGATTATTCTTTTTTCCTTAGTTGGAGGGACTCCTTTTGATTACTTTTGTTTTCTCCTTTTTGTGAGATAAAGTCATGTTATGTTGCCCTGACTGGTTTTAACTCCTTAGCCCAAGTCATCCTTCTGCCTCAGCCTCCTGAGTAGTTGGAACTACAGGTGCCTGTCACCCTCCCTGGCTATATTAATTATTCTTCATTTGCTACGAATCCATCCTTTTCCTCTGGAATATCCAGTCATTTTCATTTTTCATTTCGTTTTTCTGCTGTAGAGTCACACACAGATTTATAATATTGATTAATTTTTCATCTTATTTGATTTTGCTTTCTATTTTATTTTTAGCTTGGCTAATGAGAGGTTTGCTTATCTTGTCAGAGATTAAAATTTTGAGTTTATTCATCATTTCTAATTCTTTAGTTCTAGAAACTTAGTTTCACCTTTAAATTCATTAACTCCACATTTTCACTTTATTTGGTCTATTTTTAATTCCTTCTTAATGAAGATATGGAATGAATGTCATAATCCTGCCTCTGTGTGTGTATGTGTGTGTGTGTGGGGGGGGGGCAGGGGGTGCTGGGGATCAGATCCAAAGCCTTGCACATGGTAGCCAAGTGCCTACCAAAGAGCTCCATAATTAGTTCTTTTTTTCTTTTTATTTTGAGATGGGTTCTCACTAAGTTACTGAGGCTGCCCTCCACCTTGCTATCTTCCTGCCTCAACCTCCAAAGTAGCTGGTATTACAGGTGTTTACCATTGTGCCTGGCCATAATTTTGGTTTCAACATATTATCTTTGTCTCATTGAGTTTGGTGTTGGGAGTTCCTCTTTACTTGCTTTCTAGATAGTATATAATTTTAATTACAATTACTAATTTCAGTTCCTGTGCTTGATCAGGTATACTGAGCTACCTTGCTGGAAGTGTTCCTGCAGGAGTACAAACTCTCAGGAGCACATGCAGTGTGATTCTACTCACACACAGTGCATGACCAAGCCATACTCTGGAGTCTGCATGGTGGAGAGTGGTTCGAGGATGGGAGTGGAGTCTGGATTGTGGAGAGTGGTTTGAAGATGGGGCAGGAGGCAACCCAGGGCATAGAGCAGGCCTTTAAACTTCCCTGATTTTTTTTACTGATTGGATGTTGGTTAGATTGTGTTCCCTCTGTAATATTCATTGGACTGTGCACTTCATAATTGTGCACTTACCTCTCCTAATGTTACCATTTCATAGAAAGTTTAAAACATAGAGCCTATTAGAAGAGCTTATAAAAATATTTCATTTTGAACTTCGAGGCTTTGGAAGATTACTCTTTGCCTGGTGATTGGCCAGTCTCTTGGGAACTGCTGTGAAGCCTCTGATATGCAGGAGTGGGAAGCAGTGTGTAATCTTCCCCTTTAAGCTTGTTCACAGTTTGCTGATGCTAGAGACCATTTGTTGAATGTAGATATGTGGAAATTCCTTATTGTTTGTTTTATTCAATTTAATATTTACTGAAGCATTCTGTGAAGCAATATCATATGGAAAGCTAGTTTTTAGAGGGACCTGTGTGTGTTATTTAATCTGAACACATCAGCATTGGGATGACTCCACCTACTTTTGATTCTGTTTGCTGTTGCCACTCTGTGATTTCAGAGCACATCATGTTCATGCTAGCTTGGAAAAGGGACACCAGGAATGAAGGCATCACTTCTGCTTTCATATAAGCTATTATGCACAAAGGGATGATGGCTTAAACTTGTCTAGATCAAACAAAAGTCATGCACAGCCCAAGTCATCCAGAGCAATTTCTTCCCTTTTAGTATATTTATTATGTACTTTTGCTTTTGTTGTCCTGGTAGTTTGATATTTTAGTTTTATTTTCTTTCTAGGTTTACAAGTACAGAATTCCAAAATGTAAGTATACACCGAGGGAAGTCAGCAGAACACAATACAAAATTCTGCTTAGATAATCGTATGCTTTTCATTTAAATGAAGAATAAAGGAATGTGTTTTTAGAACTTGTGCATATAATTTATAATTGAGAGCTATAGGTTAGGATTACTCTTCAACTTGTTTTGGTGCTAGACTGACTTAATTCCATTTTGCAGAGAGAATAATGAAGCCTAGATGGTTGATGAGTTTTGAACTACAGTAAACAATAGTGGTCCGTGTAATAACTGATTTTTCCACCTAATGATTGAAACAGTTGCATATCTGCACACTAAATCAAACATGTGGCCAAAGTGTTTTTTGATCCATTATATTAGTAAACTATATCATCTGTACAGAATGTATATTGTCTGTCTCTTGAAATTTTCAAATTTGATGAGAGGAAAATTTTCTTGAAATTTGCAGATTTTATATATACAGATAAACCAATGATGAAGATGTTAAAAGCAAGATATACATTTTTGCAAATTTGCACATATATCTCGTTTTCTTTTTTTAAATTTGCTTTTGTAAGTTTAGGTAATGGATACATTTATGTTTACTGATAATATTTCTTCATTTTTGTTGATATATTCTATTTGTTAATTTTAGTACAAGATTATTATGAAGTTTTTTTTGTTAATTTCTTGTCATCATATATAAATTCAAATACTTCCTACAATGCATTGGGTTGGAAAAGAATTTTAAAGTATTTTCTCATGATAGCTGAATTAATAAATCATTTTTGCTTTCCAATATAAGAAAGATCTTTCCTACTCAATATTTTATTAATATCCACTTAATTATTATCTGCTTCTTTTATAAACAATCCCACTCAGGCTGTGTGTGTGTGTGTGTGTGTGTGCATGTTGCAAGGACATTTATATGACTGAAGGTGCATAGTATGCAGCTTCATAGTATCCCTAGTGTTTATTCCATTTCCCTGCCTCATTTAAACCTTAAACTTAATCAGATGGAGTATGACTTAGAGATGGGGTAGGTGTCACTTTTATATTGTATGTACTTTGTTTGCATTACTTACTAATCACATTATTCTATATGGTACTTCTTGTAATAAATAGAAAAAAATATAGAAATGATGAAACTGGGGAATAGAAATTCTATTGACAAAATTATTAGGGGATTTCACTCAAAATCTTTATAATAATTGCAGTTTTATTATTTTTACTGACTTACAAAGGGGAAGTTCCATATTCCAAAATGATTTATCTTTATGCAAATGATACATTTTAAATATTTTGAGCATTAAAATGCTCAAAGCTAAGTTAATTATTTTTTTTATTTATTTGTATATTGATTCTAAAATATAAGTTTTTTGTAGTCATAAAAATTTAGTCAAAAATATTTCCTTGCACAAAAATATTGCTGTACAATTTTGTTGATATGCATCTGGCTAATTAGAACAGAGCCATCAGATACAGTGGACTCTCAGGCCCCAAACTCCTCTAATGACCTGCCCCAGGGCTGGGCTTCACCTAGTGTCTCAAGGCTGCTGTGTGTCAGGGCTGAGTGGCAGGGTAGGATGTTGGATGTGGGTTTGAGAGGATGATGCTTTTCTATGGGGTAAGTGAGAATGTCTTTGTGGGTGGGGTTCCTTGTATGTATGGTGCCATCTGTCAGTAAAGCAAGGCTTGTTTTCGCCCTTGGCTTTGACCTGACCCCTGTTGGTGTGGCTGTCAGTGAAATGAATGGAGGTCCTGGTGTCTCCCCTGGCAGCTGGTGCAGTAGCCACTGTCAGAGTGCCAATGAAGCCAGTGGGCCTTCCAGGAGACAGGTGTGAAACTTTGGTGTAGAGAGAGGGACTGCTCCAGGGGTCCAGCTGTCACCAGTCAGGGAAATGCAAGTCTCCTCAAGAGTCCATTTGTGTATAACTTTGGATTTGCACAAAGTGGCCTTTCATAACACTTGCTTGGTGCATTAGATTTTTATGAGGAGGTTTCTTACAGTGAGGCTGTGAGCGGCTTTCCAGGCACTGCAGGTTGGTGTGAGTGAATCTCACCTTGAAGCCCTCAGGAACATGAGCTGCCTTAGAAAGAGGGTCTTTCAGATACAGTCCAGTTGGCATGTGATCTTTAGAGTGGGCCCTAATGCAATGTGGCTGATTTCATCATTATGAAAAGGAGACAAATGTGCACAGAGAAGGAGGCCATGGGAAGATGGTGGCCAAGATCTAGATGTTGTGCCCACCTGCCGAGGTTGCCCAAGACTGCCAGCACCCAACAGGGAAGCGGAGAGCATGAACAGGTCTTCCCCTATATCCTCTGCAGCCAGTGTGGCCCAGACAATTCCTTGGTTTTGAACTTTTGGCCTCTAGAAATTTGAGAAAATTAATTTCTCTTGTTCTAAGCCACTCAGTATGTGATCAATTATTGTGGCAGACCTAGGAAACAGATGTTCTTAAAGTCAGACAAATGGCTATGATTTAAAAACAGAGAGTTTCTATACAAATCTGGACTTCTGTTGTCTCTAGAAAGATAAGACTTGTTAACATGGGCCTGGCAACTCTGATGGGTAAAGTCAGAAACACTGGGTTCACTCCTGTTGCCACCTCTTTCCCCAATGTCTTAAAAGAAGCCTACCTCTCGACCTATTCTCCGGCCTGCAGAATCCAGAGCCTGTGGCCCCTTTTTCCATGCAGGTCTTGGTTTGAGGTTGAGAAAAGGTGCTCTCTGGCTTCCCAGTGTCTAGATCAGGACTTGGGCTACATCCGCCCCATGATGTGCTTTATACTTCATGTTTTACTGGAATCTTCTCATCTGTGCCTAGGGTGGTGGTCACAGGACATCAACAGCAGTGTAAGGCTGCATTAGAAGCTGTTTGGTCTGCAGAACAGAACATGTTTGTTCTCCAGCCCTCTACAGAGAAGGAGTTCACCAATACTTACTTCATCAAGAAACCCAGATCTTTATGTGAACTCTTTGTTTTTAAATGACAATGAACTTTGTTTTTTTTTCTTTTTCTAAATTTTAGTTGTAGATGGACACAATGTATTTGTTTTATTTACCTTTGTATGGTTCTAAGGATCTAAAGCAGAGCCCCACATGTGCTAGGCAAGAACTCTACCACTGAGCCACAACTCCAAACCCCAATGTTCTTGGTTCTTAATTTCAAAAACTTAACTGACATCTTTCCATGTCCATATAAGTGAATCTCCACCACTTTAAAAGCCCTGGAGGTTTTTGATGTATTTAGCCAGATCTCATGAACATTTAGACAATAGTGGTCATACATGGCCACTGAGTTCCTTTTTGGATCCCAGGGAATAAGTGTGTGAGCAAGAAGGTCAACCCAGGCATAGGAGCAAGTAGACTAGGCCATGGCTATTGCCATGTGCCCATGCTCAGTTCTTAAGGGCCAGGAACCCCTCTGTTTATGGGCTGTGTGAGCCACCATGGTGTCCACTGTGGAGAGGGTCTCTAGGGCTCTGGTAGTTGCCCTAGCTCAGCGTGCTGAACTGGAGTAGGGGCCATGACATACTCCTTAGAATTCCCCTTTGAAGACCTACAAAGTCACAACCTTGCCCAGGTAGGAGATCACCCAGGAGAGACGCCTGCTTGGCTACTCTGCCTCAGCACAAATGGCCACCCTGTCCTAGTGCAAGGAAGGTTTGGGTCTCTCTGCCCCACAGGGGGGAGTGCTGTGGGGTGGAGACATGGCCACTGGTGCTAGGTGTTTGGGCTTTTTCCATACTCACCTTTGACAACATGGATTGGAGAGAGGGTCTAGCCAGCTGGTCCACATTCTCCACAGTTCCAGGAGACTTATATGTGTTTAGCTGGCTTCACCTGTCTGTGCAAGATTCTGGCCAGGGAGGTCCACTCCAGGCTGTTGAAGGTGTGCATGGAAGTCATCCTGGCAGGGCTGAGGCTGCTGTCCTTTGGCAGGCCTGCCTGTGGCTAGCACCTGGGAACTTGACCCTGGAGCTGTTCCCTACAGGACAGGTGAGTTCCACAGTACTGGCCTGTAGCAAGAACGTGTTGCCTGATGACCTGCTTTCTTTCAAGTAGTCTGGGATTTTTGTATATGCCAGCAGATTGGGCTGCCTGAGTAAGTCCCAATGAGAACTTGGAGCACAGAGTCCCCAGCAGACTTTCCTGGTGGTGTTGTTTTGGGAGGATCAGATTGCTCTGTGTGACCCTCTTGAAGGGAAGAGGATGAAGACGGGTCTCCACAGAACTGGCCTTCCCTGCTGAACTTGTCCTGAATCACATAGCCATCAATACCACGATGTGTGAATCACATAGCCATAAGTACCACTGTGTGCCAAGCCCCAGGCTGCCTTCTAGAAAAGTGCCAGACATATGGGTGTCCTCGGGAAACCCCCAACATTACAGTTCATTGTAAACTAAATTCCCACATCAAAACAACTCCCAGGACATGTCTCAATGAAGATGATCACACTTGGTGCATCTGTGTGGATGTCAGTATTTAACCCTATGCAAAGCTCACAACCTTCCAGCTGTGGGAACTGACTTGACTACACAGGTTGGCTAATTTGTAGTTGGTAACTCCCTTTTGAGGCAGTGCTTACTTCTTTTCCATCTTGCATATGGAGATCAAGTTGCCCGTCCTGCATCTCCTCACCCATAAGCCTCAGAGCTGAGAAGCAGCTGTTACTGGAAGATGTTCAGGGTCCTCCAAGAGAGTCTTCCCCATGGACAAGGGCTGGAGGCTTGCCTTTGCCTCAGGACCTGAATGTGCCTTTCCCCTATTTGGATGGAGGCATTGGCAGTGAGGACTAATGTGGGGAAACATTACCTAAGAATCTCAGTGGCTTAAGATAATGGGGTCATTGCCCTGCTCAATTCATGTATCATCCACAGGACAGTAAGGGTCTCTGCTTCATTTTGCCCTCACTCAGGGACCCAGGCTGCAGGGGCAGCCAACATTGTCTCTGCTGCTGGGAGCCCAGGCCCAGGGAGGGCTCGGCACTCGCCATCACGCTTCTGCCCTGTGGGACAGCTCTTGTCTCACTGGCTAGAAGAGTCACAGGACCTCACCACACACCAGGCCAGAAAGAGACTCCTGGCCTGAGCCCCAAAGGCTCACGAGAGGGCTTCAATGGACAGCATGTGGAGCCATAGGGAGGGCTCGGAGGGGACTCTGGTTCCCTAGGGAAGGAAGCTCAGGGAAGGAAGAGGAGAGAAGTAGCAGTTGGCTGTCATCAAGGCAGAAGCAGCAAACAAGCACACATAGTCAAGTCCTTTTAGAGCACATGGAAGTGGTTTCCATGACAAGGACTCAGTTGTGTGGGGAACACAGGAGGCCTGGCCAGTAGGAACAAAATGCCTGGCCTTGGGGTGGAGCAAAAGAGAGGGTGGTTCCCTCAGGCAGGCTCAGCCTTCAAACCTGGGGAGGGTGAGGCCTTGGCAGCGGTGTGAATCCCAGAGGTGCCTGCAGAAGGTGGTGAGGGGGCAGAGAACAGCAGGTCATGGGTCAAGCCACCTGGTGTTGCTTTGGATGTGGGGTGACTTCAGGATAAATTTTGGGGACGCAGCTGGCCAGATAGGGTTGTAGAAGTATATTGAAATGATTCCCTGAAATTTAGACTCTGGAAGGAACCCAGCTCTGAGTAGACACATTCTCAGAATCTCTTTCTGGACTTCCACTTCCTGTACTTCATTTTATTAACTTCTAGAAGGAACTGAACACACTGACAGGCATTGTGTGGAGAGCTCTGTGGAGTGTGACACACTGGAGCACAATAGCCCTTCTAAGATATCCCTGTGTCTTAGAGGATGGCAGTGAGATTTCATCCAGGGCGAACTCTGAGCCCTTGGCACTAGCTCCTGGAGCTTGTGTTAAGAACGGCTCTGAAGCTCAGTGAAAGAGACTGAGAGTGCTTATAGCATGTCCTGGCTGGGGCTGGTGCTTCCTGCATCCCTGGCTTGCCCCAGCTCTGCATCTGTGCTCCATTACTTGTGCCTGCCACACCTGCTCATGGCCAGCTCAGGGCCAGCTCTTGGCTTGGGAAGCCTGCTGCCTCTCTGTCCCTCCATCCTCCCTGGGGGCTGCTCTCTTCTCCCTGTGCACTTCAGAACTCACTCAGGAAATTCCTCCAACCATCTAGGACCGGTTCATCTATTTGAATTCCCATATCATCCTCCAACTGCTCCTTGGCCTTCACCCCTCCCAACACATCTCCCCTGCCTGTGGCTTGCCTGAGCTTGCCTATGGGTCCCCAGTATAGCTACACTGTCTCCCCCAAACTCCACACCCACTTCCCTAAGCAGGAGATGTGAGAGGGTGGTGGTGCCTTTCATAGGATCCAGGATGTTACAGGCAAAAATCTGGATGGCCATTCTCATCACTGCCTCTCGGAGTCCCTGTGTCGCACACCCCTGCTATGCCAAACTCCTGCCCCATATTGACAGTTGGCTCCAATGTCTGGGTTTCCTGAACTGGAGTCTGTACAGAGGACTAACTTTGTGAAGATTCATTCAGCTTTAAAAAATACCCTCCTAGACAGGTAAGGTTGGCTGTCTCAGGCATGCATGTGAGCTCTGCCCATGTTTCTCAGCTCACTGTGATTCTCGTATTGTCTAGAGCACTTCTAACCCAGCAGCATGATGAGCAGTACTCTACTGTTAAAGAGGAATTTACAGAAACATCTGTCTCATCTCGCCAAGGGCAGTAGCTTTAATCATTGAGAAGGGCTCGCCAGCATAGGCATGCCATTACACTCCCTCCTGATCTCCATGGTCTTAGATGCAACAACAGTGTGAACTTAGTTTGGTTCCCTGGTGCATGATGAGTCATTCTTCTCTTGCTACTTTTAAAATTTGTGTTATTGTGTCTGAGTGTGAATTTTTTTTTGCCTTTACCCTATATAAAGTGCGTTGAGCTTCTCAGGAGTATAGATTAATCATTTTTATTAAGTTTGAAAAGTTTTGAACTGTTATTTCTTAAAAATTTTTCCTTTCTTGCCCTGTACTTTTTGTGTATATATTGGTGTATTTAATAGTTTCATAGAAGTCTCAGAGGCTTTTTTTTCTATTCTTTTTTTTCCTCTGTGTTCCTTTTGTTTTTTGGATTACATAATCTCTATCAATACATCTTGTTCATTGAGTCTTTCTTCCGCCAATTCCAATCTGATATTGGGATATATATATATATATTCACACAAAATAATTGATATGAATAGCACAAAGAGGATTAAGTGAAGTTATACTGCTAAGAGTTTTGCATAATACATGAAGTGTTCTATATACATATTATAAGGTGATGAATAGTCATGAAACATAAGACTAAAACTGCAAAAAGGAATATCGAATAAGGTCATAGAAGAGAAATATTGGAATGCTGAATAATTCTTGATTAATATGAAAAATTGTAGGACAGAAGGGAAAAATGTAGAATGAAGAGGTAATATCTAGAAATCCAATAAGAAGTTGTTAGACTGAGATCCCACTCTATTAGTATGTCAGGACTAACAGGAAGAGTCAGCCATATGAAGTTTATAAGATACATACTTTATTTTTAAAATTTGTTCTTTTTAGATGTACATGACAATAGAGTATATTTTCACATATTATGCATATATGAATATCCCATTATTTTGGTTGTACATGATGTGGAGTTTCACTGGTCACATATTCATATATAAACATAGGAAAGTGATGTCTGATTCATTCTATTATCTTTCCTAATCCCATTACTCCTCCCTTCCTTTTGTTCCCCTTTGTCTAATCCAATGAACTTTTATTGCCCCCACCCTTATTGTGTTAGCATCTACATATCAGAGAGAACATTTGACTTTTTTTTGGATTGGCTTATTTCACTTATGATAATTTCTAGTTCCTTCCATTTACTGACAAATGCCATAATATTATTCTTTTTAATGGATGAGAAATATTCCATTATGTATATATACAACATTTTCTTTATCCATTCACCTGTTGAAGGGTCCCTAGGTTTGTTCCATCACTTAGCTATTGTGAATTGAGCTGCTATAAACATTGATGTGGCTGCATTACTGTAGAATGCTGATTTTATGTCCTTTGGGTATACACTGAGGAGTGGGACACAAGGGTCAAATGGTGGTTTCATTCCTAGTTTTCAATCTCCATAGTCCTTTCCAGAGTGGTTGCACCAATTTGCAGTTCCACCAGCACTGTATGAGTATAACTTTTGATCCACATCCTCACCAACATATATTATTACTTGTATACTTGATAATTGACTTTTTGAGTGAAGTGAGATAGAATCTTAGTGTAGTTTTAATTTGAATTTCTCTACTTGCTAGTAATGTTGAAAAATTTTACATATATTTGTTGGCCTTTTATGTTTCTTCTATGAAGTGCCTCTTTCTTTGCCCATTTATTGTTGTGTTATTTGGTGTTTTGGTGTTAAGTTTTTTAAAGTTCTTTGCATATTTGGTAGTAATGTTACATCTGAGGTGTAGGTGACAAAGTTTTTTTCCCATTCTTAGGTTCTCTCTTCTTCATATTCTTGATTGTTTCCTTTGCTTGTAAAGAAGCTTTTTAGTTTGATACCATCTCCTTTGTTGATTCTTGATTTTTATTCTTGTGCTTTAGGAGTTTTGTTGAGGAAGTCAGGTCCCAGTCTGACATGATGGAATGTTGGACCTACATTTTTTTTTCTAGTAGGCACAGGCTCTCTGGTCTAATTCGTAGGTCCTTGATACTCATTGAGTTGAGTTTTGTTCAGGGTGAGAGATAGGGGTTTAATTTAATTTTGCTACATATTGATTTCCAGTTTTCCTAGTATCATTTGTTGAAGAGTCTTTTCTCCAATGTATGTTTATGGCACCTTTGTCTAGTATGTAATAATTGAGCATATGTGGGTTTGAAGACACATACTTTAAATGTGCAGAAACAACAAAAAAAATAAAGTTGGAAGAAGATATAATATTCAACACAAATAAGTTTGGCTGGGCACAATTCACGAGCCACTTGTCAAACAGAAACGAACTTGATTTTTAGCACACACACACCGCACCACACGAGCTCTTCCGGAAATTCTTCAGAGCCCAACTGCCACAACCGGCTTCCAGCGAGCCTCTCAACCCCCACTCCTCCTCAGATGAGCTGACCTCAAGGCGTCAGCCTCCTGTCTTAGGTTGGTACCATTGCAATTGGATCTTACCCATCATTGACTACCGGTCCAGCATACAGCCACACCTGTGTATAGGCCTTTGTACCAGTGAGGGGGTGAGGTTCTTTGCCTCACCTCTGTTGGGCCCCAAATTTTAGCTATACAACCATCACAAGCAGAAGGGAGGAGGATACACCAAGCCAATTGACAGCTCCTTTTGAAAAAATTGTACTACCGATGACACCATCAACAAAAATATCCCCGCACTACCACAAGTCACTGCATCAACAGATAGTTCACAATGCATACAAGTGATACATAGTCCAGGCAAGTTCTGCAAGCAGTTCAGTGATAGCTATTGCAGAAGCTGTAGATTGGTTTTATCTTTGTCTTCATGGGCACTGGGATGAAGATAGGAATTCTGGCAATAATGGCTAAAGAAAAAATTATGTAACATTCCAGCAGGCACTAAAAGAAAATAATTTTCTGAACAATTTACATTATCCTAAATAGAATTATTAAATATAATGTAAAGGAAAGATGAAAGTAAACAAACAGAACTCTTAACCTTCTTTTTTGTTCACATATTAAAACAATCCTCAACAGGTATTTACCCAATTTAAATAAAACAATTTAAATCATGTGAATTTAAAAAAAAATATATATATTTGGATCCATTTTTTCATTAGCACTACTGATATATGATATATGGACATACGCACATACAAACATACAACAAAAAACACAAGTGTGCACACATAATACATACAACACATAACATAATAGTAAAGGACTTGTAACTTTTTACAGGTGAAACCTCCATTGCAATGTTTAAAAACTCCATAGTGAAAAATAGAACTGATCAGCAAAACATTAACCTAGGTCTGTAGAGCTCAAAAAACAAAATAGAACTTCATGATGTGGGAAAGGGCAATAATAAATAAATAATAAATATAAAAAGCATCCTGGTTTCATTAGCCTCCAGGTGTGGGAGAACCACTGTCACAGGTGTACGGACAGCCATACTGGAGTTCTGGATATCAGCTTTTATAAATTTGAGCCAAATCATCTTCTTTTTGGTCTGTAGAAATCGCCTTAGTTAGTCTCTCTGGAATCCAAGTCGGTTGCTGTTCTCCCTGAGGAAACACACAAACAGACCCCTGACTCCAGATAATTACTGGTTCAGGACCTTTCCATTGTCCTATTAGAATATCCTTCCAAAGTACCTTGGGCTTATGTACATTTTTTGGACACATATGCCTTTCCACAGCACTAAGACCTCAAGAATCCAAATTTAAAAAGTTAAGAGTAAAAAGGGTTATTTTAAGTTTATCTTTGGGGAATATATACCCCTTCCCAATTCCCTCTTTTTGCTATAGTATGTACATTTTAATAGTTTTATGAGCTCTTTCAATTATGCCTTGTCCCTGTGGATTCTATGGGATTCCTGTTATATGAGTAATGCCAAATGATGAGCAAAATTATTTCAAAGAGGTAGAAGTAGAACCAGGGGCATTATCTGTTTTTAACTGTTTTGGAACGACCACAATGGCAAAATTTTTTAAGCAAAGAGCTATAATATCTTTAGTTTTTTCTCCAGCATGAAGGGAGCCCATCAAAAATCCGGAAAAAGTATCAACTGTAACATGCAAATATTTTAATTTTCCAAATTCTGGCAAGTGTGTGATGTCCATCTGCCAAATATGGTTAGGTATCAGTCCATTAGCTCCTTGTATTACTTTAGATAATTGACCTTGTAAATCTCCATGTCCTTGTAAAGTCTTCCATGCCCTAACCGCATCTGCAGCAATTTGTGAGCATATGGCAGGATCATATGCAATTTGTTGCTGCTAACCCTCATAATGTCCCTTTCCTAACAACATATCTAGCTTTCTCTGAGGATAACCGGCTGCTGCATTTCGCCTAGCCATCTCTGTGCAAAATTCCTCATTGGAAACCTTCCATAACAGGTATTGTCCTCCATTTAGCACAGCTTTACATATACTAGTCCAATCTGCTGGCGTCATGTTCAAGTTGGTAACAGATTCAACCATGGTTACAGTGAAGGGTGCTTGAGGACCATAGGTTGTTACAGCCTCTTTTAGCTGCTTCACTGTTTTGAAATCTAAAGCATGGTGAATTTGCTGCCCTCCTGCCTGCTCAAATACAGGGCATGCTAATATTTGAGGTCCTGTCTCAGGATCCCATCTATCAACTACCGGGGTAGGGGGCCTCCCAGCATATGGAGGTGGCGCTGTTGGTTGGACACTTATGCCCTCTGGTGATAGAAAGGTGTTAGTAGCAGTCTCCTGTTGTGACTTTTTCCCTGATTGCTTTTTCTGCTCTAAACTTTCTTCCCCTTTCTGACTATCTCGAGAGGCCTCCTCTTTTACTTGATGTAAGATGTGTTTTCCTAGACTAAGCAAACAAGATTGTACCAATGTCCATAATGGTAATGTGCCAACTGTCAGAGTTCCTCCGCTTTCCTTTTGTATCTTTTTAAAAATCTTCATCATGATGGTTCCATTGTGATATATTTAACAACCCCTCTTTAATGAACCATGGGCTACACCTTTGTATCATCTTAACATATGCCCTAACTGTTCTTGATTTTACTGAGATGCCTCCTTCCTCTAGCACTTTACTTAACGCCCTTTCAGTTTGGTTCTTACTAATTATTAATTCCATATTTCTGTGACAATGGTACCCCTCACTAATATAATGCAAAACAAAACCAAGACAAAATGAAACAAAAATGGAACAAAAATTCATTATGGCAGCCTTTCTATCATCCTTAAATGTACATCCTTCCTTTCTCCCTATCTGTTCCTCAGACACAAATAGTTTTTCCTCAGATGTGAGTGGTTTTTCTTCCATCTCACCCATCTCCAGGGACAGGCAACTTAAAACAAAAGCGAAACAAAACGAAAGAAGAATCTTAAAATGGCTACCCATCCTATTGCCCTGCCCTCAGAGGCGAGCAGTTTACCTTATCACTTACCCTCAGTCTTTCCCCGAGCAGGCCACCAAATGCCGCAGTCTGGCTGGGCACAATTCATGAGCCATTTGTCAAGCAGAAATGAACTTTATTTTTAGCACAAATGCCACACCACAGGAGCTCTTCATGAATTTCCTCAGAGCCCAACTGCCACCACCAGTTTCAGGAGAGCCTCTCAACCACCACTCGTTCTGTTCTTGAGGCCGATTGGCTGGGTTGCATGGGCGGAGCCAAAAGAGTCCCCCAATGAGCAGCTCTGTGGTCTGAAAGGGCGGAGAAACAGCCTAATGAGCATCATCACAGAGGAGCCAATCAGCTGGCAGCTGGAAGTTTTCTGGGGCTGCGGTGAGCCAATCAGCTGGTAGTTTGCTGGGGCCACTGTGAGCCAATCAGCTGGAAGTTTGCTGGGGCCTCTTCGGCTGTGGCTGTCAACATGTGGGTTTGAAGACACATACTTTACATGTGCAGAAACAAACAAAAAAATAAAGTTTGGATGAAGATATAATATTCAACACAAATAAGTTTTCCAGTTTGACTAGGTAAATAACAGTTAAAATAGACTTTGAAAGAAGGAGCATTACCCCAGTTAACTTCATTATTATCTTTTCCTCCTCCTCCTCCTCCTCCTCCTCCTCCTCCTCCTCCTCCTCCTCCTCCATCTCCTCCATCTCCTCCATCTCATCCTCCTCCATTATCACCACCACAACAACATGGTCAAATTAGTGATATGAAAATCCTAAGTGTACGTGCACCTAGAAATTGAACTTCAAAATAAGTGAGGCAAAAGTAGGAGAACTAAAGGGAAATTTGAGAAATGTATCAATCCACTTAGAGATTTTAACACTCTTATCAGAACTGATATATATATATATATATATATATATATATATATATATATGAAAAAATAAAAATATAGTTAAGTTAAACAATGCCAGTCATTTAAATTTAAGTATACAAGTCTATATCCAATAATGGAACACAAAAATGCCCATAAGGCATTCTCCAAGATACAACATAAGTTGGGGTATGAAATGTGTCCCAATAAACTTCAAAGGATTTAATTCTTCTGGCATCAGTTCTCTAATCCCAATATAAGTAAATTAGAAATCAAGTGAATAAAATGGGTGCAGTGGCACATGAGTGCAATCCAGTGGCTTGGGAGGCTGAGGTTGGGAATTTACTTACTAGTAAATTAAGTTAATTTACTTAATAGTAAATTAATAGTAAAATATTTGCCAAGCATGCAAGAGGACCTGGCGTTCATCCCCAGGAGGATCATCAGTTCAAAGCTGGCCTCAGCAATTTACTGAGGCCCTAATCAACTTAGTGAGACCTTGTCTCAAAGTAAAAGTAAGAAGGACTGGGGATGTGGTTCAGTTGCTAAGTGCCTCTGGGTTAAATCCCTGGAACCATTAAAAATCCAAAAGCTAAGGAGTGAGGAGAATTAACAACTGAAACCAATTTTGTTTTTTATTCACTGCAACAGTAATTAGAATAGTTTGGAATATAATGTATATTTTCTATCTTCCTCAGAAATGGTTTCTATGTCATTGAGATAGAGAGAGAGAGTAGGATGCCAAGAACATACTAATATTCACACATACTCCATGATCCTAGAAAATAATCCTCTAAATATTCAGCCTCTATATTACCAAGTCATGCTCTTAGTAGATATTCTTAGGAATGCAATCCCCAGGTCAGACTCAGCAAAATCCCATTAGTTCACTCACCATAAGTACCTCCAAACATAAAAGGACAAGGCAAAATAGTTTGTTATCAATACAAAAACAACCTTTAAGATGAACCTCCAGGACTGGAGGTATAACTTAGTGCTAGAGTACTTGCCTAATATGTGGGAGCTCTGGGTTCCATCTCCAGCACTAGAAAACACACACACACACACACACACACACACACACGAACCCAAAGGCCTTTTTTATTTTTAACCAACCTCTCATTCCCACTCTAGTCACCAGAGATAAGAGTTCAAATGTCTGTTGTATACACATTAGGTAAAAGAAAGAAAAGGGCAGGGGAGAGAAAAAGTAAGAAAGTTTCATGGGTTTGGGGGTTTCATGTAAAAATGTTCCCATGTCTGAGTCATATTGCCATGTCAAAGCACTTTCTAAATGGCCAAGTAGTCCCAGCTACCTGGGAGGCTGAGGTAGGAGGATCAAGAACAGCCTGGGACACACACAGCAAGATTCCTTCTCAAAAACAAATGCAAACAAACAACAGAAAAAGCACTCTTTCATAAAGAGTGTATTTGAAAAACAAGAATGCATAATCTTTACTATTAATTATCTACAGTTAGAAAATAAATGGCTGTCTTAAATCTACTTTGGTAGGAACTACTCTACTTAAGTCTAGGACAATTTTTCAACAGAATTCTGTTACCCTGAAAAATCGAGAACAGGACCCCACTTGAAAACCATAAAGTAATCACTGAAAAATTAATGAATATATTTTTGACCAGGAGTAAGAAATAAAAAGGCAATGAAACATTGAAATATGGATTTGACTGACCTAGATAGTTGGCTGGTATGCAACACCACTGTACCAAACTCACTAGCTAGGATAGATTAAGTCAGCACCTTTAAAATGACTATTTTGTAGGCAAATTTTTAAATAAAATTGTAAAATTTGTCATGACTGTCACCTACTTATCCTTACTTAGAAGTCAAAATTCTTAATGCTTTTGTTGATATTTAAATTATCCTAACAATTTCCTATTTTTATTTGGTAATGATAAAGCAAATAAAATTTAAATTTTTATTATATATTTAAAATATTAGAATGTTTTAAATTTTGTAAATTTAATTTTATACTTTAAAGATATATTTCATTTCACATGTAAAATATTAAAATATTTTAAAATAAAATTTTTATTTTTAAAAATAAAAGAAGAAGAAGAAGAAAAAGAAGAAGAAGAAGAAATTAACATGAAAGCTATGTAGAAAAATTCCAAATATAAAAATTTCAAGTATCATGAATTTATATGCAAAATTCTATGGAACTCTTGGGTGAAAATGGAAAATCACAAGGACCTATAGAAAAATCTTTGAACTGAATCATAGTAAAAAATCAGAACATATCAAACTAAATATTATCTTTTCTCCTCCATGAATATTTAGATGGCTAAATATCCATGGCATATTTTTATTTATTATAAATGAAGAGTTTATTAAAGCCAATAATCTATATAGGAACCATCAAAATATAGCTCACTAGACAAAACCTGCCTGATGCATGTTTTTAACTATAAAATTTTATTGTCACAGAGCCACAGTCACCATTATATAATCTCTGTGGATGTTTTTGCACACAATGGCAGAGGTGAGAAATTCCTATATAGATTTTGTTGTCAAAAAAAGTCTAAAATGTTTATTTTGTGGCCTTTTTTAGAAACAGTTTGCAAGTACTTGATCTAAGCCATCACCTAAAGAGTATGTAGAAAAGGAGCAAATTACTGAAGGCAGTGAAAATAAGGCATCGATAGTGAGCAGGAAAACATAAAATAGGAAACAATAGAGGGAAATCCCTGTGGCCAAAATTTGGTTCCCCCCCCAAAAAAAAAAAAAAACCTTGTAAAATCAACAAATCCCTAGTAAGACAAATGAAATAAAATGAACATTACCAATAGCATTACAGGAAGAAAGTACTACAGCTATAGAAGCATTAATAAGAAAATGTTGTGAATAACTTTTTCAATAAAATGTGCAATTCAGATAAAATGGGCAGATTCTTTGAAAGATTCAGCTTAGCAAAATGGAGACAAGAAAAAAATGAAAGTCTGCATGAACCAAATTATTTAAATAAATCAAAACATTTCTCATAAAGAAACTTAAGGGTCTGGTGGATTCACTCATGAATTCTGTGAAACACATAAGGAAGAAATAATGTTCTTAGGGTTGAGAGTGTTGCTTAATAATAAAAATCTTGCCTAGCATACATAAGGACCTGGCATTCATTCCCAGCACTTAAAAAACAAAACAAAATGAAAAACTATTATCCTTAAAGACATTCTGTCAAAAACAGCTCAGTACAGTTAGGAAGCCAGTCTTAATGCTAATATCTGAACCAGACCTTATAATATAAGCAATGTGATGCAAGGCTAATGCATGATGAAGTAATTTCTATACTCTAGAAATGAAAATGTGGAAAAGAAACTTAATGAATACATGTACTGTATCATTCACTTCCAGCTCCTGAGAATTGGGCAGGTGCTCCTGGTGGTACCTGAAGCTCATGATCAGGCCTGTGTTGCTCTACCAAGGGTGGCAGGCCCTGCAGTAATGCTCTCTACAATAAACACTAATTTTAAGGAGGCAAAATTTGTAGCCCCGTGATTTGTACATGAGTTAAAAAGATTTCATGAAATTGAAGACCAGTGTCACCTGCTTGCTGAGATTATGAAGAAGCAAGTCTCCCTCCACTGAGGTTACCATTCTTACCAAGCCAGAGACTGAGTTTATACAAATACAAATTTGAATACAAATTTTAAAAAGTCTATCTCTCCAAGAATATAGCAAAATGTCTCCAAGAATAAGAGAATGCTCCGCCTTTCCTTTTAAGTATTGGTGGCTCATTCTAGGATGGCTGTCATTCCAAGAAATAAAAAGCCCCCAATCCCAATGGATTCAAGCCCAAAGGGACTCCAGAGCCCTGGAGGGCATTAGGGGATGCTGGCATGCTTTCACAGGAGCAAAGCAGAAGAAGAGGTGAGGATCTGGTTGAATAGAAGATGGGACTGCCCAGCCTCTGCTAGGAACCCTGGTGAGGACAACACCTGCCTGCCGTCCTTGGGAAACGTACCTGGAGGTTGGCAACTGGGAATTGGACACGGAAAGTAATTTCAGAAATGGACCACTTATCTGACTACATGGAAAAGCTTCTTTGTAGGAAAGGAATTGACAGCCAGACTAAATGCAAGCAGAAATTTAAGAAATAAAATAGAGTTCTCTGTAGAAATCAGATGAAGGAAGCACTCAGCATTCCAAACTCTCCCAACTGGGCTTGCCTCTCTGTAGTCGGAAAATTCAGGGCAAAGATGAAAATTTAAACTAGCTGTGGAAAAGGAGCAGGACATGCAGGGACAGCACCTTGTGAAGCTTCCCAGGAGAATAAGTGGGCCAATTCACAATTTGGGAATAGAGACAAATTTTGCAAGCACATAAAAACATCAGAGCCCACCTCCAGCAGATGCAAAGGACTTAGGAAGGGAGAAGTCCCTTTTCCCAAAGCCAGATCCTCTAAGAGGAAAGAGGTGGCTGGGGTGGGCTGGTGGCTCTATGCCCTGACAGAAGCTGCATGACTTGGGTGAGCAAACTCACACACTGGAGGGGAGTGAGTACCTAAACCTGAGCTTTCATTAAAGCTATTTATGTGCATGCTGTTAACAGTATAGTGCTCAGCAGGGGCCAGGCATGGGACCAGGGCATCTCTTGGATATTTATATACAATGAAGGAGTAGGGAAAGACAATAAGAAACATTCCTGGGTGTGTTTCCTTCCCCCACTGCCCACATTCAGTAGAACAATGTCATGTTTTATGAAAATAATTTGTAGACATATGATCTTTCTTTTGTAAAACTTCAAAGTTGAGGTTGGCAGTAGGGAAAACTAACACTTTAAGAACATGGTGATCATCTGTGTTGAAGCATATTACAGTCTTCTCTAAACCAGGTTTCCAGAAATTGAAACTTGTAGGAGGGTGGACATTGATACTGTCCAAGGAGTTCACATCATGTCCAGATCCTTAAGAGCACGGGATTAATACTTCTAGATGGTTGCTTAGTGTTCTCTCTCTCTCTCTGGGTTTGTAGCTTCAAGAAACCAAGACAGTGAGTGTCTGGTGCTAAGGAGTTCTTTTTATTCTGATTGACAAGAACTGAAATCCATCAAACAAGCAAACAAACAAGGATTTGTGGATAACTTGTAAGTGAAAAGTCAAGATTGTGCCACATATGTTACTGCACACCTATAATTCCAGTGGCTCTGGAGGCTGAGACAGAAGGATTATGAGTTCAAAGGCAGCCTCAGCAACAGCAAGGTGCTAAACAACTGAGTGAGACCCTATATCTAAATAATAACAAAATATGGCTAGAGAGATGGTTCAGTGGTCCAGTGACTTTCAGTTTAATCCATGGTACACCACTCCCCCCAAAAAAGGGTGTGATTTCAGTTATAGTTTGGTCCAGATATTTAGACAATACTCTTAGCCATTCTATACTGCTTTCTCTCTGTGCCTCAGATGTCTTATCCTCTACATTGACTTCATTTTTCAGATAACCTTTGTGCATATGGTAGCACATACAGATACAGGTTGATTGAGACTTACAGTTTATCAGCTCATAACCACACATACCTGGAAAAGGAGATATGGATGAGGGAGCTTGTGTGCCTGGGAGTTTCTGGCAGCCAGAAACAGATATCTGAATTATATTGTGATTCAACTCCTCTGCTTCTCAGGGAGAAGATGAAGGTTAGGAGTTTCTTCAAGATTATTTCACATTGAGGTGAGACTGAGGGTTATGGAAAAATGGTATCTCTTCTTTTCCTAGTAGTTTCACATGGTTGGATTTGTCCCTGCTGAGTTCTAGCTTACTAATTTCTAGATTGTTCATAAAAGGAACTGATTCCTCCATTTCTGTTGAACTGCTGTATCCTCTGTGTGAGGAAAAGTGCTGAGTCTCCAATGCACCATTTTGTTGACATCACTTTCATTTGGAAATTTTTTTATCATATGTAAATTGTCAGGAAGTTCATGAAAAAATACAAATTAACAATAAAATATCAAAATTTAATATATTAATATAAAAATACAATTTTATTTCAAGTACTTTTAAAATAGTTTCTAATAGAAAATATTAATTCTTGAAAGTGTTAAAAATCAATTCCACTGAACTTTAAGAAAGGAGCACATGTCATTTTACTCTCATGTTTGAAAAAATTCTTGAGCAAGGGAAGCACTAAGATTAAAATGATGGCATAAAAAACTAAGAAAATCTTAGTGCAAAACACTATTATAAAGGGAAAAAATAATTCAAATCATTATGATTAGAGTAGTGTGTTCTAAGGGATTCCTAAAGAATTCTAAACACAACAAGAAGAAATCCAAATACCTGAAGTAGACATAAGCTTCTCACCACACAATATTTCTCTCTCAACCAACACGAGCATTTTTTGACATAAACAAGTAGGCAGTTAGCCATTGAGGATTTCAGGTAAGGAACATGGGGTATGGAGTATAGCATACAACGGGGGTGGGGAGTGGGGCAGGGAGCAGAAACCACAAAAGAGAAAGCTCAAGATGGACAAAGATCACTTCTGGTTACAGAGAAAACAAATAATTTAGAAAATGGGAACTTCACGATTTCTACTTGGCATCCTTATAGTTACTGTTTGCAGAAAGTAGGTAAAGGTTGAGGGAGGGCATGAAAAAATATTTGCTAATAATTAGAAGTATAATTTTTGAAATAAAAATATGGTTAAATTCATCAATGAAATAAACATGATTAAAGGTAAAGCTAATAATCTTAAGATTTCCTAAAAAGTAGAAGAAAAGATCACAATAGAAAAATGGGCACAGAAAAAAATCGGAAGTGGGGCAAGATGTGATATAACAAATATCACAATATAATTCAGATATCTGTTCTAAAGGAAGATAACAAAAGCATTGAGAACAATATTGAACAATTTTGTGACCTTCAGATCAATTTTCCTGAGCTACTGTGTGATATACATGTTCAATTAAAAAAAAATCACCAAGTGCACAATGACATGAATGAAAACATAAAAACAAAGCAAAAGACAGAATTCCAGGAATCCTGATAGTTCTGTAAGAGATTACTAAAAGCAACAATAACTGATATTTGAAACTTCATCAGTAATAGGAAATGCTTCAAAAATAGAGAAATATTCTGTCAGTTCATGATAAAAGCAAGAATATTTAGTGTAGAAGAATATAGTTAGCAAGTAAATTAAAATGAAAGTGTTGAAAAGTATAGAAAAATGGAATAATATTTTTAATGGAAGTATTTTGAGAATTTTCTTTCTGTGAATTCCACCTGAAAGTCAATAGCCAATAGTTCAGTGTATTACAGTAAAATTGAAAGAAAGTAACCTGAGATACAAAAAAATATTGTAAATATACCAGAAAAAAAGTAATTCAAAGGAAAATCTTAAATCTGACACTATAACCTAGAACTGAGTATACCATCCAATAAAATAAATTCACAAGATATTTAATTTTGGCACAGTAACTTAAGATAAATAGAAAAAATTAAAGACTTGAACAAACATCATAATACCACCCTGAATAATAAAAATAAATTTTAAATTAAAGCCAAAAGATGGGGAGCCAATTATCTAAATCATTGTGTTTATATATATGGCAGAATTAACAAGTCAGTATTAATAGGAATAATTGAAGTTATAGAAAGATTTTCTAATTGATACTGAAAATATGAATGTGCAAGAATATGATATCCTGAATTAAATGTTATTTTAAAATTTAGGCAAGTTAATATGAATTTTTACAAAATTCCTTGATCATATTTATCTCTGTAGTTTCTATATTTCAAAGAACATTTTACAAATGATATTTTAATGAATATTTCAGATTTTGTTTGTAAATATGGACAATATTAACAAATGTAATAGAGTAAAATAGTTTAGGGAACTTTTTAAAACAGTGCTGAAGAGTGTTAATTGCTCATTTAGACACATTTATGCAAGTATAAGGTAGTTTTATGCATGTGATGATGCATTGAAATATTTTAAAGTGTTTTTTGCTTTCAAGGAATTCACTAAATAGGTTGACCACTTTAATAATGCTGGATCAAATTATAATTTGACTGCTATATCTACTTAAAAAAATCAACAGGACTTTCCAGAATGGCTGAGTAGCTGCAAACTTTGTAGGTCATACCTAAAATGTCGGAAAACTTTCTCTCTTTATACAAAAATTCATGAATAATCAGGTCAAGACAGTATGCAAAAAAGATTATCAGACTGTGAAACTAAGGGAAGGCCTATTAGGCACAAGCTGTACACCTGTTTGCTGTTTCTTTTTTTTAATTTTTTTATTGTTGGTTGTTCAAAACATTACATTCCTTTAAATGATTTGTCATTCTGTTTATAAAATCTCATCACAATTGAGAGTTCTGATTGAAGGACTGGAGTATCTTTAAATAAATACTACTTAAAAATAAAGTATATTTGCCCAAATAATTTGTAAAAATCTGACCTATGCTTGAATATTATATGTGGGTTATTCTGTATAGAACATATATTTTTAAATATATATAACTGAACATATATAAAACTTTTTATTATAAAATATCAACTAATTCTAACCAGAAAATCTGTGAACTTTTAAGTATTGCAGACACTATTAATATATGCCCCAGCCTGTGCTTGGCAAAATATTCACTTCAAATATGAATATAGTTTCACCTTTAAACTGAGGCATGTAGCTTGCAAGAGTATTTGAATAGTAGAGTCTTACTATATTTCATCTTTTTACATATTACTCATATACATGTTTTTGATAAGACTATACCTCAAAGTAGAAATATTTATTTCTGTTTCCTTGTACATATTTTCTGCCTATTGAAATAATAGGAGTTTAATGCGTGAAATACAAAGTGTTGACTGTGTGTGTGTGTGTCTGTGTATATATGTGCATTGCATTTACATAAGTCAGTGATAAAATATGGGCAGGCCAGAAGAAACCGGAAAAGGAGGTCCCAGCCAAGCAGCTGAGCTTTAGAAAAAATTCTTAACAGAGTAGGCTTTTTTTTTCCTTGTACTTTGATTGCTTATTTAGTTTATATTTTCCTTTATTCACAAACCTCTACCCTACACTTGTAGGTTTACCCTCCTATTTCAACAATTTTTAATTCTATATAGAAATCTAAGTAATTATATACTCTTGCAAGTCCTCACAATTATGAAGCTGATTTTTATATTTATGTAGATACTTATATTATCGGATAAATTTTATACATATAATAATTCTCCTTAAATTTTACTAAAGTTATGTTTCATATTTTAAAGCTATATTTCAGCCTAACTTTTTCTATTAAAAATTTTAAAATGGTAGTATATTTTTCAGTTTCTAACTTTTTTGCCTTTATTATATTTTAATGTTAGTACTATTTTAGAAAGTTGAAACCACATATTACCATTCCCCTAGAATTTTTATATTCTCATTAATATGCTCTTCAAATAAAATGGAATCTGTAAATTTATTCCACTTATCCAATCCCTATTATTTAATTCTGAAAATGTAAGAATCATGCATATATTATAGGTACTTAAAAATATTTTTAAGAAATAGAGGTAGTTTTATGTTCATTTAATAAAACAAGTAGAAAGTATTCATTATATGCCAAATGGCTGGTATTGTGTGTTTATCACTTTTCATTATACAGTGCTGTGTAACATATATATGCAAATTATGCATTGAATAGAATAAATAGTAGACTGTTCTTTTTATCATAGTTTTCAGGAGTGTGATTATTTAAGTGTGAGATGCTTTATATATGTATACCAATGCCCTTATAGTAAAGCAGATAGGGCATAAACATTAAAGATGTTTAGAATCCTGTATATCTAGTGGGAAAGTGAGCCAGTTTAATGAGGTAGAACAAGGAATAGGGATAGATTTGAGGACCATCAAAAATAATTTGAAAGTAAATAATCAGACTAGCAATCATAACCTGGAGTTTGGAGAAGAGTATATCAGAGAGTCAAAAAAAAAAAAAAAAGGCTAAAATGTCAGTAAAAATTGACAAAATAAATTTTTGAAGCTGAAATAATAATTTATTAGGATTTTGAGAATATGAACATAAAACTATTATGTAATAGCTGAAAATGACCACAGGAATAATAATATTGTACTCCACAAACTAAGAAAGTTTACACCCAATGAACGCTTTTTAAAGTCTTGAATAACAATATTAATCTTGACAGAATGGAATGCATAACTAAAAAATTCCAGATTTTCTTGTATTTTGTAGAATTGTTTTGTTTCTGCTAGGTGTAGTTCTAAGTGATCTTGCCTGTTATTGCAATGTGTCATTTTGTCCTCATTTGTATTCCCTACTAAACATCTGCTTCTTTAATATAAAAGATCGCTGTCGTTTAATTTCTTTTAAACTACACCACCTTTTATGTCTGTTTTACAATATATTTGATTAGTAAAATCTAAAGTTATTTGATTGCTCTTAATAGGCCTGATTTTGAACCTTACTTACCTGAGTACAAGTTAATCTTTGTCTACTGTGATATGTTCCAGGCTAGAGGTATGATATTTCATTTTTGCTAATCTAAATAAAAAACAGTAAACTATAACTTTTGTAATTCTAGTATTTTTATGTTAGTTATTGTATAACATTTACAGTTGAATGTCCTGGAAATTTATACTGAAGGAATACCAAAAGATCCAGTCATATTTTTGAGGCCTCATGTCACAAAATTTAGTTTTAGCTGAACTCTAAACATTTCATCTTGATGGTTTATAGCTTTGGGGTAGTAGAAATCCAGAATATAACTGAACAGATAAATTCAGATTTTACTGCACTCCTGCTACCAATTTAATAGGTGGCAAATAAAATTTAAATAAAATGTAATCAAATTAACAAAGAGCTAATTAAATCTGTTAATGATTATAGCACTGGTTACCATCAAACTCCTTGATCAATCCCAAACTGTAAACTACTGGTCAACTCTCCTCTTTAACTATGTAAGTAATGGTATTTTTCTTTAAAAATGATATACAAACAGGATTTTAATCCTGAAAGAAAATTAACAATCATTTTTCTAAATAGACTCATGGCTAGATTTTACACTGTTTCTCACCTTTTATCTTAATGGAGACAGGAGATTGTTCAATTTGCTAATTAAAGTAATAATAATTGAAAATTCAAGTGATTTCTTCCCATTTCCTTCTCAAATTCAATATCCTAAAAATGGATTATTCAACCTTATCAGTCCTGTAACATCAAAAGAATAACAAGGGGATAATTTAAATCATTGATTACAAACAAGTGTGACCTTATTCTTCAGGGTATTTACCATTATTATTTACTAGGAAGTTGTGAACTATATATTTGACCTTTAATAATTTTAGACTGTGACTGCATGAAGTATTTAAATTATTTCTTTTATATTTCTTAAAGAAAATTAGATTCATATAATATAAAAATCCTACCACTGGGATAGGAATCAATTAGTTGTATCCTACTAGTTTTAGTACAGACACTCACTGTTGTTGAACTCTGTTCTTCCTTGAAAGTGTAGGTCTAAATGACCTCCTGGCTATAAAAAAATACAGTTCATAAACCTTTTAGATTTATGTCCTCATCTCTAAAATGGGTTTATTTGTTTAACTAATGAAATTACTGTGAGGCCTAGAAATTGTACAAGGAGAATAGTTACCTCAATGATGACCTATGCTGACATATCAAGTAGGAGAATAAATAACTTCTGTGTAGAATAATCTGAGACCATTATTACTTGTCAATTTTGAAAATTGAATTATTTCCTGTATATTCTCATGTATGACTTGCATTCGGTCCTTTTGTAGTATTATTTTTGGTACACATATTTTGCAAAGAAAATGTGTAAAAAGAATGTGAGCACTTTCAAAGTTATTAAAATATGTAACTATTATTGCTAAATTAATTAATATTTTACAATTGGGTAAAATGCAATTTTCATGCTGGTATATAAGTTGCATCTGCAGAATTCTTAATATATTCAATTACATGTGTTTTCAGGTAATTGTACAGTGAGAAATGGGAAGTTAGCTAGGCTGTCCCTGATCTGTATGCATACATGCAAAATTGAAAGATAAGGTTCAGGTGCACATTGGTCTGTTGCAGTGCAGGTATATCTATTTCTTTGAAGATACCTCAATGAGAGTCAGTTTTATTTCCTCCGGTATTCTGCTTTACCATTTTGTTCTTTTTCTGTCATGGCTCATTTCCCAGATATAGATTAAATTGACAACCTTGACCATGATTGTTTTCTTGATTATTTCTTGGTTTCCTCCTAGAAAGTACATTGAGTATTTAAGAAGCCTTTTTAAAATATCAACATTTTATGAGATCAATCAAATCATATTTTTACAGATGAAGCATTTGATTAGATTTTGTGAATATTGATCATTTCCTATTATATGTTAGGTATTTTGCTAAAAACAAAGGATACTAAAACAGTGCTTGTTTGTGAAACTTTCCTTGTTGGGTGAGTTTCTGATCACTCAACGACCTTCCATTTTGCCAATTAGTGAAATGAGATGCATTAGAGTGATATTGGTAAATTTGCACATTTAGTTCGTTAACAGAGCTAGGAAGACATTGAGTGTATTCTGACTTCCATTCATTATAACATGCTGTCTCTATGTTACTAATTATGGAGGGGAAAAGTACATAGCCTGCATTTTACTTTAATTCTACCAAATCTCTATGGAATTTCTTTTTTAAATGAGGTTGGCAACAGGAATGTCAATGAAATGGAAAACTACTGCACATATTGTTTCAAATTCACTTTAGATTTTAAATGCTGCATGGCATTTGAGAGTAGAACTTGACTGTACGCTTACAATACACTGTCAAGATAAGAGATGTCAATTATCTGGTTAATTTGTTAAAGTGGACAGCCAGTCAAGCCCCAACATGAACCTTCTTTAGTTTGTATGATCTAAGTTAACTGTGGACAGAGTCAAAATTGATTTGTTAATTGCTAACTTTCCCTTCTGTTTGGTTCCTACAGACTTCAGTTGAAAAAAAACAATATTTTTACTATAATGTATGCCTTGGCATCCTTACTCCCTAAATCAATGTCTGAAGATTTGAAATTTATTTACAAAATATAATTGACCCTTGAAGAAAAAGAGCCTGATATATAGCTAGTTTTAAAATAACTACTTAGTGCTAAGACTGTTAGAAGAATTTTACCATTAACCCATTTAGTTTTGTTAGATAGATAATAAAATTCCATTTTAAAGATGAGGAAAATAAAGTGGTTAAATAAATTAACCAAGGTTGTATACTTAGGAGGTGGTAAACCCAGGATATAAAAAGCATGTTGTATATCTTTACTTAAAGTGGGTGACTAAGGCTCAGTATAAAATTTTGTATGATTAATAAATGTCAATATGTGTAACTTTAATTTACTATAATTAATATCCAGAATAATATTTATGAAAAATATGAAATGTATGGAATGTGATATGAAATTGCACAATCCTTATATGAAGTAGTACATAGCTAGAACCTTGAGCCAGAAAAATTGATGACAACTTTAGGGAAGTAAATCTGCACTTTGGCCTCATGAGTTACAAAACAGAGCTAATAACTCTGGAGTAATGCTCTGGATATCAGTTGAACTTGAATAGTTATACACTACAAATTGTAGATAATAATGTATATCTTAAATTTAATTATTTTAAGTTGTAAAGAATTAGTATCTAATTGTACCATAATAGATATGATATATTATCATAATACACAATGATTTATCTATTTTAGGAATTATAGTATTATTGTCCACATATCAATATACTGTCCATGTGCATTAACATGTTTTATTGTCAGATGTTTGAGCCAGATCTCAAAACTTTGTTGATCAAAATTTCTTCCTGGCTTATAAACTTTCCTATGAACAGAAACATGAATATATTCCTAAAAGACACCTTAATATGTCACATCTTAATATAAAATTTCAGTGATTCCTCATTCCTGCAAAATAAAATTTAGTCTTACAAATTACATTTTCAGTTTCATTTTCCCTATTCCCTTTTATTTCTAATATCTGGTCAAACTGGATAGGGAAATATTCTTAAATGTATCCCACCATTTTCTCCTGCCTATGCCATGGGATTTTACATTACTAATTCCATACAGGTGGATATATATTCTTATATTTTAAATATAAGTTCCAAATACCCTGTTCTTCGAAGTCTAATAGATGTAGATAATTTTGCCATTCCCAGTATTCCAGTTAGAGAATAAAGTATATTTCTACCCAGATTCTGCTTCAGAAATTTCTCTTCTGTGGTACTTTTACCTTCCCATGGATGTGTTTTAATTTATATATGTGCTTTGTCACCCTCACAAGAGTAAGGCAGGAACATTGTTTTAAAATGTTTAAAAAAATATTATCCCCAGTTCTTATTCCACACTACCTTGTCTATGATCTTTGTATTAGAAAAGTTTAACAATAAACAACTCTTAACTGTCATAGACTAGCAGTCACACTTTCATTGATTAGGCTGGCAGTCTGAGAAGCTAAGCGATTTACTTAAGGTTATAACAAGGACTTAGATTCAGCATCACTAAATATGATGACACTACCCACAAGGCTTTAGACTGTAACATTGAGTGGGAGAAGAACTCTGGCCTCAGTTGGTGTTGGAGAGAAATGTTCAGTGGTGGACATGGAAAGAACACAACGGATGTTTCTATGGCATTGCTCATCCTCAGCCTCCTTTGGATGAATTCTTGGTTGTAGGTAGTGCATTCAGTTTGGAGCAAGGTATCTAGAACAAAACACAGAGGAGCCAGGAAGAACTAGAAAGGACACTGGGGTTCCCACCAAGGAGCTGAAATTGAAGAGATATTCTCTGTAACATGCCAGGCTCTTTTCCTCTTGGCCCCTGGCAGCCTGTTTTTCCTGGCCTTCCACCACAACCCTCTGCCTCAGGGTTCCCCCCTTTTCCACCATTCAGCTTTCAACTCCCTAAAGAAATGTAAGTAACTACCTGTGACATCATCTTAATGCAACCCAGCTTTCAATGAAATATTTTAATTTGCATAGTTATGAACTACATTTCATAAATGAAATATATGCTTGTCAAGGGCAAGGGTTCAATCCTGAACACTCTCATATATCCAAGAACCCAATAAACCATAGGAGCCATTCAGTAAATAAATACTTGTCATGTATTTGAAAGGTAGAGATCAAAAACTCAAGGGATGCCAACAAGGTACAAATGAGGTTTTTCCTGCTGAGCTATTGTGACTAAAAGCTCATGGTCTTTTACTTAGGCTTATGGCATGATAAAAAGGGATTCCTATAACCTCTGTCTGCTATGGTAACATGTCCTCACTTAAGGTTCAGATCTAATGATTTGAGAGTCTGCCAGAAACTCCAACCTCTGGATGATGATGCAAAGTGTCTCCTTATCTGCTGCTGATGATACCTACAAATCAAGTAGATTAGCAGACATGGCCTTAAACATACTGAGATCTCTCAGCTCTTGCTAGAGAAACTAAGGATAGAAATGGAAAGGTCCTTTGTAGAAAAGTAAGACTTCACTGAACCATACCATCCCATAATGAGCTCTTCATCCTCTGAAATCAAGACTTTATTATAGGGATCCACACTAAGGCAGTAAGCAATATTTCCATATAATTGTTTGCATTTCTCTAAAATGTGTATATGTTTACTAAATGCAGATTGGTTGATCTTCTCGCATTTCAAATGAGACTTGTGTAAAACAGAAAGGGTATGCATGATCACTTGTCCACAAATGGGTGAGGGCCAGGGGGGCAGTTGTGGGCAGGAAAGGTGAGAACAATGCCAATAAGGGAAGCTGGAGGTAGGAGGCCTTATAAATTTCAGCCACAGACAGCAGGTTGGCTGAGCAGAGTTCTGGGGCATGGTGTCGGCCTCTGGTTGGTCAGGGCTGATATGAGTTCAAGGGTGACTTCTTCAGCTGGCCACAAGGGTCGTGATTAGCATCCATTCCCATGTCAGCTTCTGGTTGACCATTTCATGTCTCCTCAGCCAGGTGCAAAGTCCCCACCCACAGCCTCCATGAAAGGGGATGGGGAGGGAAGGCTGCAGACCCCACAACTTGTTTCTGCACTGTCCAAGGATTCCACACAGGAAGGGATGAAGTGACACATTGGAAAGGAAATTCAAGGTGACCTCCTCAGACTCGGGACCCAGTCTTCATTGTCCAGCCCTAAGCCTTAGCTTAATGACTAAGTGAGACAAAGAAAACCTCTGTTGGATAAGCTGTGATTCTAATTAAAGTCATGGCCCTAAATGGTAAACACATGCCAAAATACTAAAATGTGATTAAATGAGGACATATTCAAATACTAAAATTAATTCATTTAGCTAGCTCATTTTGAAACAGAACTCAGTAAGCAGGACAATATGTAGTCATTGTCTAAAGATACCAGTAAAAGAATATCTTTAAGGCAAACTAGTTCAAATCCAGAATCAGAACAGAACATTGATGTGAGCACATCAATGGTGGTTTTTAAAAATTCCCCCACATCAGAGTAAAAAATTCCTATCCCCAGAAAACTAAGTAGTAATATTATTTCAATATTTATTTGGAGCATTATTTTAATTTTCAAGCATCATTTACTCATTTAAAGCAAACCAAAAATTCAATATAAAACTCTTATGAATTCATTAAATACCACAGAAATCTTATATTAATTTACAGAAAAATCATTACTTGGTAAATATAACTATTTGATAAACCTAGCTTATTTTGTGGATTAAGAACTTGTAAGTATTAAGGAATGAATACATATAGGACCAAATGCATACATTCTAATTACAAATTCAAGGTGGGTTTTTTTTTTATTTTATACCTCTTTAGCATAAATCCAGTTCTAAAATAGAAGTGAATTCTTTCTCTGCTTTGCATTCTGTGAGATTAATATATGAAAATGTTTACATATTTTGGACAGACTCATAAAGGTGTAGATCTGAAGCAGATTAGCTCACAGTATACAGTTGCTGAAGTGAAATACTGTAGATTTTTCCCAATATTATTGGTAGAATGGGAAGAGACTATGAGAGAGTAAAAGTGGACAAATTTAACTCTAATATTTTCTCCTACAAAATTTCCTTCAATATATAAGGCCTGCTACAACTTTGTCTTCTTGTGTCTGTTAGTGGCCACCAAAGATGATTTCTAATTCTTCATCTTGCCTAAAACAATGTGTGTGTGTGTGTGGGGGGGGTGTCTGTATTTTCAAGAGATTTAATATTCCTTACATACAGCCCTTCATTTTAAAATTGTTCTGTTGTGTTTCAGTTCAGAGTGCTGTATATCAAATAGGTTTGTGGAGTACTGTAGAAAATTGCAAGTCATAGGTGTTATGCAAAATCTCCCTGAGGTCCAGGAGGCTGTCCTTTTATGATACATGTGTAGTTTCCTGCCATCTTATTGAAAATCACCCCAACAACAGGGCAATTAAAAAAAAGATTCTTGTTAGACTTCAGAAAGAAAGGGGAAGGTTATATGTGATTTCATCGTCATGCAAACAACAAAATGGCTTTGCTTAAAAATGTATGCCACCAAGAATGGAACTCTTTGCCTCTGTGTTCCAATCAGTTTATATCCCTGGTCATTCAGATGTCATTATATAATGCTGAAGTAGGAACAGCAGGTTTTCTTTTTTCATAATTTAGATTGCAGTCATATCTGAAATTGCCTCACTTCCTTTTTTTTAAATTTGATTCTATTTCCAAGATACTTCCCTGAATTTAAGAGTAGTCAAAAAAATTTAACAATGTTTTGGGATAGTGACAATATAGAAATACTGAGTATGTTTATTGGAATAATATTTTTTTAAAAAAAAATAACTCTATAGACATTAAGAGTTAAAATGGAATGAGTAATTGCTAATGGTTCCATATATTTTCCCCTCCATCTTGAATACTTTAAATTGTTGAAATGTTGATATGTATAAATTTTAATTTATATGCTTTCTCATTAATCATCTCTAGTATTGAATAAATTGTTCTAATAAGTGACCTTTCTTTTGATGGCTGTACTCTTAACTTTGTTTATTAAGACACAATGATTTGGAATTGATTTACATAGGGACACCAATAACTTAATGTCATCATGACCCCCAATTCTGATTTCCTGCAGAGTTTATTCCCTCATCCACTGCTTTGAAAGTTCACATTTATAACTCTTTATTATCATGCATCTGCTTTTTATATGCTCTTTCTTCATATGTGAGTCCTTCAAGGACATTCTCTTGTACTTGTGACTCTCCATACACATAGCTAAACACAGAACCCTGTCTGAAGTAAATGACAAATAATTATTTGTCAACGAAGGTAATAATGGTTTTGAAGTAATAAAAATCATTACAGCTATTGGAAAATAACATTACTGTAGCAATTGATTTTTTATAGAATATTTTTTTACATGTGCTATATATTCAGGACTACAAATGACCATGTTATTGAATTTTACTGTAGGTTTTAAACATTTGTTTTACTTCAGACTTCTGGTAGTAAATAAATTACAATATAAAATAAATATTTTTAAATGACTTTTCTATTATTAAATAGTTTTATTCCAGGGAGCAAGATATTTTTTTTCGAAATTCCCTTTTAAATAAGCCATCATGAGATTATTTTGTTTCCTTCTTAACTTCTTTATCTCAGTAGCTTCTACTTGTTTGGAATTTTTAATTCAAGCCATTTTTTATTAATTTGAGAGAGAAAGAATTCAACATTATCTTTCTGTTTATTCAAAACATAATAACCTTGATACATGTGAATTATCTAATAAGAGATGCCGTAATGTAATTTTATATGTACAGTCATTAATAGAAAATTAATATAAGCAATTTGTTGCCAAATTTCAGACTTAGTTACTTTCTCAAGCTCTATTTATTAATCATGAGGGATTACATAACTAAATTATAATACAAATAGCAAATTGGTAGTCAATTCAGTGATTAAAACCACCAGCTACCATCAATCATGTTTATTAAATCTATACCTTATTAAATCTAATTGCAAAGTAGAGTGTCATTAAACATATAAACATTTCTGAAGTCAGAATATTCACAATGTTGTTCAACAATTTCATCACCATCTTGCAAAGTAAGAATGTTAATTTCTTTTCTTTATCTGGTATGTCTGTTATCAGGGAATACATAAGTTACTCTCTGAACTTTAAATTTATTCAAGTTAAAACTGTTTATTTAAATTCATCATTTAGAATATATCTCAAGTAAACAAATCTAACAAACAAGTATATATAAAGCCTGACTCTTCTGTTTATTTTTTTTTTAAATGAAAGCATTAGAAAATAAATTCCACATATCCAGCAATGAGTGTCACTCAGCACCACAAAATTCTCTGCCTGTAATGATAAACATGTTACATTGAGCCTAATATTCAACATCTCAAGAAATGTAAGCAAAAATGTCACAAATTTTTGCTGGAATATAATCCCAGATATCTTCCAATCATAATGTCTGTGGTGAATGTATTCTTTGATGAAATATCCATAGGTTGGTCAAAGTAGGTTTTTACTATGTATCCAAGATATCTGAATCACAGGTTTCCATAGCAATTCACAAAATATACCACCTGAACTCTTCAATTTCAATATCAATTTAGTTAATATTTGGCAGTGCTCAGTTTAGGCTTACTTTAAATATACATTTTAAATCTACAAGCATATTAGTAAAGAACCAATTAGTGAGTGGTATGCACAAAGATAATCTCTTGATAATCACTAATTACATAATATTTTTAATCTTCAAAATTTCATAATGGAGATTGTAGTCAATGCAAGTCTCCTTCATTGATTAATTATTGAATTACTGAATTTTCTTTGAATAGTAATAGTAAATAGCAGTAAATTACATGTGCTTATGCTTACATATAAAATCGTATTACCCTGGGGAAAAAAATTCTCTTAACTATTTTTATATCGTTTTGTTACAGAATAGTTTTTGTTAACATTATTTTTAGTGGACATACATACTGTTATGTAGGTTCTTTCAAATGAGTGGGACTGAATCCTTTTACTAGTCTGTTGCATAAATTTGTGACCTAGAAGCTAAATCTGCCCAAAAAAACCTTTTTTGTCTAATTTCACAAAAATACTGTATAGACTAGAGTGATTATTGCTTTTTTGTCTGTACTTTACACACACACACACACACACACACACACACATGATGCATCATTTTAATTGAAATATAATTACACAAACCTTAAATAAGCAGTTTATTTTTTATTTATTTATTTTTACAAATGAATATGCCTATGTTGATGCACAGTCAGGCTAGTACTTCACCATCCCCTGTGCTCTAACACATCCAGGGGGCCTTCTCCCACATGCAGGCATTGTTCTACCTTTTATCCTCATATCTGTGGCCTGGACTTGAACTTCTGATGAGGAGATTAATAGTTTTTTATTCTTACAAATTTTATGGGAGGTATCTATTTGTATATCAACTTAAAAATATAATTATATGACAAAAATGTTCAAGTTCATATGTTAAATTACACATATATATTTCAAACCAGCATTGTTTGCTTTGTGATCTAAAAGTTTTAGGATTTTGTTTTATTCTTGGTCATTTGTTCTTAAAATAAACTCAAATTCAGAAATTGTTGTGAAGTTTTTCTCAGGAAATATCAAAGAAGGTAAACAGGAAACAATGTTTCTGAGGTCATCTTTTAAACTACATGAGTGTGAGGATACTCTCAATAGCTGCTGGAGATAGGAAAAAAATTTAGTTATTCAGCAAAAGTATTGAAATGTATTGCAGATACTAATCGGGTTTCTGTGCTCATTTCAGTTCTCAAAACAAACTGGCTTCAATATTTAAAATCAGGTTCTTTTATAGTCTAAAGAGGTGATTGTAATACTTCCTGTATCAAAATCATCTGAGCCAATATCATATTTGAAAGAATTCCCCACGCAAAGACACTTCGCCGGGAGAATTCCAATTTTATTGCAAAAAGCAGTGTGCTTATATAGAACTAAGGGGGAGATGGTAGGGTTTAGATAAATGGCAGGCAACCCGTTTATTGGCAAGTTCTTTCAGATATCAGCTCTGGAGCCCAGGAATTAGTTCTCATTGGGGCTAAGGTTCCCCGCCAGCAAGATTTGAAATTGGCGCCGGCGGGAGAGTTCACACGGGCGGGAACTTTTTGCACCACTGCAGAAAAGAAGAAGGTAGGAAGAAGAGGTGCTTAGGCGCCATGTTGGGGTTTTTTCTCTGGGGTATGGCTGCCGTTTATACTTTTCCCAACAATATTTACCATAATTTATAATAAAGAGCGGTAAGAATTCAGTTTTGTAGTTGATAAATCATGATAGATCCAAGCTGAGTTTTGATATTTATAGCTCCAAGTATACTTCTGTGAAGACATGAAGCAAACATTTGGTCATATAAGAATACAAGCTAAATAATTTTACTTAATTGGAGAGACAACTTTCCCACCTATAATTTAACATAACATAAGCTCCTAGAGAGTATTGCTATTGGATCTGGAGGAAAGTTGTTTGAATTTAAATGTCAGCTTTGTAGCTAATGTCCATGTGAATGTGTGGAATTTGCTCAATTTCTATTAGTTTCATCATCTTTTGCAAAATGGTTGCCATGTGAAAAGGACCTATTTCATGTGATTGTTGGAAGCCTTCAATAATTCATGCAAATTAGCACCTGGCCTGAAAGTCATTAATATTAGCTATTACTATTTTCATTGTTGTTTTCTCTATTATTACAAATATAGGGTTTTCTAACAATGTGAAACACAAAAACAATAATAATAATAAGTTTTAATACTCACCAGAAGTCTCAATTTTCCTATATTCGATAAATAAATCGATAAAAATTCCAGAGGAATTGGCAGCCTCTAGACATACTACCCATCTGTCTCTCTAGATTCTCTAGGCTTTATGCTGTATCAAGTCAGATCATCAGAATGGAACATACTAGGAGTAAAAATACTTTAGCTCCCTTCAGAAATGTCTTTACAGAGCTCAATTTGGCACCATGCCCTTGGCTTCTTATCAAAGGTCAGTGGATGAAATGCCTATATGAAGAATGTCTCTGCTCTTTTTGTAAAAGTGCCATTGAAGATACTGTCCATTCTCATGTTTAATGTTTCCTAGACAAAGATTTTGGTTATGAATTCTTCTTAGTGCTAAATTTAATGATTTCAGTATATCTGTTCTTTTTAAAGTACCTCATCCTTTGGGGGAGCAGGAAGGTCTTTAATAATAAATAGAGGATTTCTTTCAATATACAGTTCTAGAAAATGTTACCAGCTATTTTTTTACCTTCATCATCAGGGAAGAACAAAATCGAATAAATTAATCCCCCCTTTTCTGTTTCAAACTTAAAATGTTATCCCAGTAGACAATATTTGCATGTAAAAGGAGCATCTACCAGAGAGAGAAACAGGTTGTAACACTGATAAATTTTCAGGGCACAGACACTTCTGAGGGCAGAGGCTTCCCAGATTCTATCAGCTCACATCATATACATCTGAGCTTGGAAAGTGGCAGACCTCTAACTGTTGTTTGCTCTGCACAGTGTTTAGAAGACATTGTGTGGGGCAGGTGTTAGCCAGACACAAGCATTCAGGCACCTATTTTCATTCCCAAGATCCTTTCCCTATTTAATTCTTCTCCATTATCAAGGTCATTTTCATAAATGGTAGAATCTAACATGAATAGTCCCTATTGCATTACTTGAGGCATAAGAGTTTCTTGCACATTTGCATAAAAGCTTGCAACACTTGGAGCAAATATTTCTGAAGAGCTAAAAAGAGCATAGGAAAATAGGTTTATGCAACCATCCCTCAGTACTTTCTTGTTGAGGGCCACAGCTGAGTCAGGATGACTCATGGCATGGCATATTGTCAGAATGGAGTGGTTTAGAGGTGACCCCAGCAAGCCATTGAGATGATGATGGTCATGTTAAGCTGTGTATTCAATTGTATATTTGACCTTTACTGTCTGGCAATAGGGCTGCTCTTGCTCTGAAGATGTAAATGATAACTGCATCTGCTTAATAGTCTTTTGTGATCCATCAACCTTAATTTTTCATTGATTTTCTTCTTGCTCCACACTTCTCTGAAGCTTCTGTAAAATTCCTTCTGTTTCTGCAAGGACAGATTTATATTTTTCACACTCCAGCTGTAAAAGTGTGTGCATTTCATCAATAATTTTTCATGAGGGGGGAAAAAAGATACCTGTTGGTAATTTTGTTGCTCTAGCTGCTTAATCTGGGATTGAAACAATTTGTTTTCATCTTGTACCTCCTGTAACAGCTTTGTTTTGCTAGAAAGATCGCTCTCTCTCTCTTTTGGCACAGCTTCTACTCTCTTCATTTCATTTTCCTTCTCTTTCAAGACAATTTACAACATCAGTATTAAAATGTTAAATTTTACATTGTCTTTACCACTTTGATCTTCTGAACAATTTAATTGAGCAAAATAAGGTAAAAGATTACATGTTTATTTCATCTTCAGGAATGTAAAGGTCTAGTTATTCAAACAGTTTTTATTATAAAACTAAACTCTGATGGTGTCTACAGAGTTGGCTTTTTAAAATTTTTTTTCTTTAAATCAGTAGTCTAACAAGGATTAGAAAAGACAAAACTCTGTTCAGTGTTTCAGACAAAGCAGAAAGGGTGAAAACATAAATAAGGCTTTAATAAAACATAAATAAGGCTTTAATAAGGTGTCGCTGCCGCCAGCCTGTATTGACCTAACCAGTGAAGAAACAACTGATTCCACTAGTTCAAAAATCAACCCACCTGAAAATATTCAGCAAGAAGATGGCAGCATGCTCTCTCTCCTTACCTGGAATATTGATGGGTTGGATCTAAACAGACTGCAGGAGAGGGCAGTGAGAGGGTGTGTTCCTACCTAACTTTGTACAGCCCAGATGTAATATTTCTACAGGAAGTTATTCCCCCATATTATAGCTACTGAAGAAGAGAGCAAGGAGTCACAAAACTATTACAGTCATGAAGAGGGATATTTCACAGCTATAATGTTGAAGAAATCAGGAGTGAAATGAAAAAGCTGTTAGACCAGGATGCAAGAAAAGACCACTGACTCCAATAAAAATCAAATTAAAGCAAGCTTATTATTTCGACCAGCTGGGTTGCCTCTCCCTCCCAAAACTGCAGGAACAAGACAGCCCTCAGATTTCCTGCAGCCCAGCTTTATAGCCCAGAAAGTTACACAAAGGCGGGGGGGTTTACAGATAACAGAACTCTGACAAGCATCACACTAATGGTAGTTTACATTTTTTTTTGCTGGCCCCAACATCAGAATTTATGAGGACCATTAGAGCCCCAGAGAGGGTCATTGTCTGGCCAGGGAAGGCAAAGATTCATGAGGCATCACTAAAGTTTCAGAGAGGGCTGCTATCTGGTCCAGGAGCCAGGCATGGGTGAGTTCAAGTTATGGGCAGGCATTCCAAGCAGGTTCAGAATTTGCAGTAATTTATAGTAAAGCAGAAATTATCTTTTCATGGTTTTGTGGCGAGATGCCCAATTTTAAGAAAAGATCAGGTTGGGTCTATCATTCCCCCCTTTTCTTATGTGTCCCTTTCAAATCTTTGATAGGGTAGGGGAAGAGCACTGAGGGAATTTTAATCCCTCAGACAACAGTCTCCAACTTCTTAGAACTCACCCAAAACAAGTCTCCTTTATTTGATGTGACTTAATTAATTACTTATATTGATAGTCTATTTATTTTTTGCTCCATTGTTGTAAGAAGAAGGGGATCACTCATTTTGGCTTCTTCTGAGCTGAGAGAGGGTGACGTGAGGGGGCACGGCATGAGGGACATGAGTTTCCTTTTAGTTCGGTTTGAAGTCTGGTTGGGGAAGAACAGGTTGTAAAGTCATCTGGGGATGGGTGCTTCTATGAGAGAAACAAAAACCATGAGTACTGAATAAATATTGCTGCAACTGGAACATGTCACTGTATAGAAGTTCCCTCACCAGGCTTTAACATCCCCAGTTATCAGGACTGTAAACTTAACATTTAACTTTTAGTGTTACAGTTGTCCCTCCCCATAAGATAGAGTTTAATAATTTAATGTCATCTGATCTTGCTAAATCCTTTTACTAGTATGACCTCTGTGTCTAATAGAGAAACCTTTAATTCTGTTACTCAGGGCTGGATAATCATACTAGCAAACACCAAGCCTACCTGTGTAGGTTAGGAATATCTGTAGGCCTTAAACTAAAAACTTATGTCTCTGGCAGCTCCTCTTGATAGTCTCTTTTTATAGTTATCAGGCATTTCTGTCTGAGAGTCCTTCTTTGTAGCCTCCAGTCTTACTTATTTTGGGAGGCTAACATAAAGTATATATCTTAAATTATTATTATTATTATTATTATTATTATTATTATTATTATTATTGTTATTATTATCATTATTATTATTATCATCATTATTATTTAAAATGCCCAGGAATGGCTGTATTTTGGTTTTAACTGTCTTTGCTAAGTGTTTAAGATGAATCAGTCAAACTGACTTTTGTTTCTATCTATTTTTAACAGTCAGCTGAGCTTTTATGGGAGTCATTCCTGGGGAAACTTGAGAGCAGCTTCTCAGTTCTGCTAGTGCCATTTGCGCTAGGATGGGTCCAGGCCTGCTTGACCATGTGGCTTCCCTCAGAAGCATCAGGGATGTCTCCCTTCTCTGATGACTCTCCCCTTCATAGCAAATGCACTGATTGGCTTTCTGTTCTCCAGTGGTCTCATTAATCTCCCGGATCGGGAGGTTATGTGGCCCAGAGTTGCAAAGCTCTTTAGAGAAGTCCCCTGTCCCCTGGATTCAGACTGACTCAGAGGGCAAGAGCCAAATATTGGTTTTTCTGGCCCTTTTCATTTAACTTTAATTTTAAAACTTAATCTTAAACATCCAGCAAATAAATTTTAACAGCCTTATATGAAGAGTACTGGGCTTTAATGCCTATAACTTTATAATTATTTATCTTTTTATTAGTTGGGATCTGTATTATTCTATCTGTCTTGTTGGTGATGGCTTATTATCTTAAATTAACCCATGTTGTGTTCTTAAAGCAACACTTCTGTAAAACACTAACAGGGAATCTTTAGATCACTTATAAGGAAATTACAAAATAAAATTAACAAGAGTAAAAACACTTAGTTTGTGTAATAGCTACCCTGAATTTTTGGCTGAGTTATACATTATATCCCCTGTTTGAGATCCTAGTAATCTTGACAGAAAAAAAAAAAACAACTTTTGAACATAACTTTAAATGAACTAAAATCTGGCCTACCACTTTCGTAATCATTCTCACATGTAGTAAGATGGGACACAGAGCCTTATCTCAGGTAAGGCAGGGCTCTTTATAAATCTTAAGTGTTTTAGTTCTAAAGCTGATCTTTGTTTTTTAAATATCATTTTACAAAGTTTACATAAATTGTTTGAGGTCACATGAACATTAGCTAACAACATATGATATCACATTTAAAACATGAATTAAAGAAAGGCTGAAAGTTTTTAACCTTTACATAGATTAGGCTCTCATTAACTTAAAAATACATTTAAATTGTTCCCCAATGTAAAAAGTTACATAAAACTTTACATATCTTATTGATAACAGGTAAATAAATCCCCAATATATTTTTTACCATACAACTTCAGAACACAAGCTTGATATAATGCTCTTTTAAAGTTTCTACCTTACAGACTTGTATACCTGGAAGATATGAGCACATTAATAGCATCACAATTACATTGATGTTTTTATATTAACCATGTTTAGCTTTTAAAAAATAACAGTATAATGCTCTAAAATAACAGTTCTTATTTAACCAGTTGTTTAATTTTTATGGTTGCTTGCTCTAGAAAAAAATAAAACTTAATAAACACAATGTTATGGGTAGACTTATGTTTTAAGAAATTTTTGTCTCTTTAATACATGACTGATTGTAAAAACAAACTTATACAGACCTTAGTAAATCAATCAGATATCTAACAAAAGTACTGATGAATGAGTAATCCCATATCAAATTTACTTTACTTATTTTATCAAAATATTAGACAAGTGTATTGAACAGTGCTAGCCATTTTTTGTTGTTGTTGAAGGAAAAGTCCTAGAACCAAGGCATATTAGACATTGTATAGACATTAATATTTTATGAGATTTTTTTAACACCTAGGAAAATTTGTAAGCTTAAATTTAAAGACATTTATTTTTATCTGTTTATCCAATTTAAATTGAACCATTTAAACCACATGAATTAAAGATCTTTGGATCCATTTTTTAAATTTGTTTTTATGAGCGCTCCTTATATATGTTAGTTTGTATATCATATATATGATATATGGACAGGACATACAACACACAACACAAGTGTGCACACATAACAATAGTAAAGGCCTTGTGGCTTTTTGCAGGTGAAATCTCCATTGCAATGTTTCAAAAACTCCACAGTTGGTCAAAGATAGAACTGATTAGAAAAACATTAACCTAGGTCTGTAGGATCAA